>NC_087393.1:0-237500 GCF_963675165.1 Halichondria panicea | reverse complement strand
AGCTGCAACAGAGCAGTGGCTACTGGACCCAGAAGGTCAGGGAGCTGTCCATAGAACTGGAGAAGTGCAAGCAAGCTCACAGGCATTGAACAATTTTCGAACTTGTCGTTGTTTTTTTCAGAAACTGAACACAGATATTAATTTTTCTCTGTATATCAATGCATTTTCTATACTTAATATAATTATAAGACACTCTTTAATCATATTTGTGGTTAAACCTCCCCAACATTTCTGTATTCATTATGATTGTTGAACATGTGCACATCAATGGTGCTTGTCTGTGAATAAGCCAGATTGTCTTTGAAGTTTTCATACTGTACTAGGTACTGTAAACAAGCTTGCTGTATTAGCATTGGTATTTGCATGAGTTAAAGCTAACAGAATTAACAGCTACCTTTTGCCTTCTTTGTGGCCCATTAACAGGTGTAGGATATGGCTTTACTTCACATAAAGTGATACCTCACAGTTGGCTAATAATTGGGAGTGTGTTTGCACCAAATCTGTTTGATGCTAGACTATTGAGTGGCCACATGTGCAGTGGTTGGGAATGCTTGAATAAGTGTGCATACCACTAACTGTAAATTCTCATGCATATAAATAGTGTGGGCTCTATATTGTCAACTCTGAACATTGCTCAAAGGCATTAATTACAAGTTGGCTTCCTTTGATGTTTCCCACACTGACCGCAGCTCATTAATTAACTAGGGGCTTCTCTACTCAAAGTGAAATTTCCCTCATTGAATATTATACAGTGCAAACGCTCATAACTGCTTAGTTGAGCCAAGTCTGAAGTTTAGTACTTAGCGTAGAGCTAGTCTCCATTGTGTGTCTCAAGAATCAAAACTAACAGAAGAGCTAGCCATGGACCCAATTGACTGTGATCCTGATATGGCGTTGGAGTTTGCTATCCAGAACTTAGGTGGCAGTGACTCAGAAAATGAAGAAGTCGAAGCTACAGAGACCTTTGTCGAAGCAGAGAGAAGTGAGGAAGCAACTGGTACTCTGTTGGAGGAAGAGCAAGAAGGAGGTAGCGAGCTGACTCGGGAAAGAATGGCTCGTATCTACTCTCCCTCGCCAGTTCCAAGCAATGCACCTTCTGCCGTGTCGGACAGCTATGCTGACAGCATACAGAAAATAAGGAAGCCTGTTACATTGGACACTGTGATACAAGACAACCGTCTCTTCGGCCTGTTTATGCGATTTCTCAAAGATCAGTGCACTACTCGTAACCTCAACTTTTGGTTAGCCTGCGAACACTATAAGAGGGTACCCTCAGAAGGACAGCAGTACCTCTATGATGTGGCTAAAGCCATCTATGTCAAGTTTATCAAGAGCTCAGCTACACAGAGAGTCACACTGCAGGATTTTACAAGACGAAACATAAAGATGGGGCTGGAATCAAAGAGAGTTACTCCTGATCTATTCATGCAAGCACAGAAGGAGATATGGGGAGTGATGAACAAGAATGAACTGCGTCAGTTTCTCGTCTCTGGTGTGTTTGCGGATTGTCCAAGTTACGCCAGCCTTGCTGATAACATCTCCCTGGCGTCATCAGTGTTTACACCTAGCATGGCCAACCCTACGCTGAACGTGTGTGGAGGGGGGTCTCTACAGCACTCAGGGTCAGAGGACTCTGCCTCTTTGTCAAGCTTCTCAACAGAGTAAGTTCCTTAATAATTATTATTCATTCCTCTGTAATTTCTCTGATGTCTGGTATGTAAGGGTTTTCACACGCTTACACAACATACCAATATCATAGAACATACCAATATCATATAGCATCGCACACAAACACCTTACACTGCACACACACACACACACACACACACACACACACACACACACACACACACACACACACACACAGAAGTGACCTGGGACCAAGAAGTTATGTGATGCAGCAGTTATCCAGACCATTTCCAACCTCCAGGAATGCTATCTCAGACTGTGAAGACCACAAGGTAATAACATTAACTTCCATGTAAACGTTGTCTCCTCTGCTATGCTTCCATATTGCTATCCACAGTCTCATGTGAATGTCATTAAGTTAGACTGTATTTTGAGTCAACTATGCACAGAATTCATTTGCAGACGCTTTACAACACACACACAACACACACACACACAGCCTCGTAGCCACCGGAGAGGTCCCCACAGCTCGACCTATGTAACTAAAGACAAGCCTGTTACTGATGAGAAATTTGCAGCCCTTGTGGTAGACAGACTGCGGGCTGTCATCATGGACAGAGACGGCATGACCCAGCGTGTGAGAGACAGAGCAAGGCAACAGAAAATGAACTACGATGATATAATGGTATGCACTGTGATTGTAGTAGTATGGTGTTTGAAACATGTGTTATCAAACTGCGTCCCTTTGAAGCTCTGTTGCCACCACCCCCACACATCCTTTGAGAATAGCAAACTCTTTGATCTCTTTCAGACCACCTCTACTTGGCACCTAACTGTCTACGCTTTGTAGCTTTAGTAGCACTCATGACCTGTTTCCCATTGTTCTGTGCAGGCGCTCGAGTGGTATGACCTTCCAGAGACCATCAAATATCTGCAATATGACACTGTTGTCAATGGAGATCGTGAACCAGCCAATCAACTTCAACTTCAATTCCCCAAGCCGGTATCCCCTCCCAAAGACCTTCTTCATATCAACAACTTAGCGCTGTGTGAAGTCCAGGCAGCACTAAAAGATATGGAGATCACCAACAAGGTATGTGCTGTGAAAACTGCAATATGTTATATTGTGTTAATTAAAACCTTAGCATACGTGTGTGTACAGCTATAGTTCAAGAATGCCATTCCTGTCATACCTGTTTCTGTCATATGATTTCAGGTCGAGGCTAGTTTCAGTCGGACATCTGGTGCCAGCTCAGTGCTATCTACCACCTCTGATTCTGGCGTTGGCGATACTATGGCAACCAGTGGTCTTGTGACTCCCAAACATGATCGACTCACCCAGTATGTCTACCAAATGGACAGTTTACGCGACCGCACCTCTGAGAGGGAGCGAGATGCACGAGCAGCTGCTATGACTTTAATGCACGCCTCCCCACACCCCGAGTCCCTCAATCCACTAGTACCCAGTATACGATCTCACCCACCAGCAGACAGACACGCTAAAGGAAGACCGTACGGCAACTTCCCTGAGGCATATTCAAGCGATGACAGCTCATCTTGCTTCACGATGACTAGCCATTCAAGTGCTTCAGATTTATTTATTCCTCGTCGCTCTTCTCACAGACCCACCTACTCAGATAATGATGAATCCAACCATTTGAGGTATGTTATATTCTTTGATATGCAGAGGCTGCTAGTCTAACTAAACTCATCCCATTCTCTAAGCCACAACAAGTTGTGTACACTAACAGCATGCCAAGACACCCAGCCAATGCTAGTGGTTTTGTGTGTAGACCAATTGGCTACTTAGGTTACCAATAATTAACTCTCCACTAGATTTGTTGATAGCTACACACTCATCACACTCCACACACTCTCACACTCCACACTCCACACACACACTCACAGGTATCACAGACGACAACTGACAGCTCCGAGACGCTCCAGCAGACAGCAACATGCGTCACAGATGGCCCCCTCTCCAATTGTGGAACACCATCACGTTGCCCCTCCCCCTAACTCTGTAGTGGCCCCACCCAAAGGACAAACGCTGGTTGTCTACCACTTGGACCAGATCCCAACACCATTTGCAATGCGAGTGCCTGGCACAAACATCACTCTGGCAGACTTCAAGGAGAAGGTCTTAAAGAGACCAGGAAACTTCAGGTGTGTGTGTGTGTGTGTTGTGTGTCAGTGGTGAAGCAGCTAGTGTGTTTGGTTCCCTAAAGTCTATGGCATCTTTTTGTTAATATGAGGTAGTTAGGTGTTTATTTTTTAGCTAGTATTATAGTAAGGTGTGGATAGCTTGAAATTGTGTTCTGTGTTATGTTATTTGGTGATCAATTGTCCACCCTTTCCTGTGGTGTGTGCTGTGATGGTGTCACTTGATAGCTGATAACTACACCACTGTAGTCTATAGGTGCCTTTGAAGTGGGTCTTCCTTATCTTACTCTTAACTATTGGGGCATTCTGTTTTGTAACTTGACCAGGATGCTATTTCATAGCTGCTAGACATGCACTTTATGAGCTCTCTTTGATCCCCTATGCAGATATTTCTTTAAAAGCTATTTGGAAGATGTGGGGGAGTTCTTGGAAGAATGCTCACAAGATGCCCTACCACTGCCATTGTTTCAGGGGAAGGTCATCGGACGCGTGGAGAGAATAGACTGAGACATCGATCTCTATACTCTTTTTTTTTCTTCTTTGTACAGTTCAGAATGTATAATAATTATAACCTCTGCTCTCATTGCTTGCTTCAGTCACTTCTCCTCACACACAAGCACCTTTAAAACATATCTTGCTCAATCAATTTGACTCAATAATATATTATTATTATACAACATTTTAACAGAAAATGAAATGAATCTATAGTAATTATACTAGAGTCTGGTGTATAGTAGGCTGCTATGATTATGTCAGATGTGAGCTAGCTGGCTACAACCAGTCTGAGTGTCATCATAAGGCTAGCTGGCTACTACTAGTTCAACCAGTCTGAGTGTCATCATAAGGCTAGCTGGCTACTACTAGTTCAACCAGTCTGAGTGTCATATAGGCTAGCTGGCTACTACTAGTTCAACCAGTCTGAGTGTCATATAGGCTAGCTGGCTACTACTAGTTCAACCAGTCTGAGTGTCATATAGGCTAGCTGGCTACTACTAGTTCAACCAGTCTGAGTGTCATATAGGCTAGCTGGCTACTACTAGTTCAACCAGTCTGAGTGTCATATAGGCTAATACAAATCCAGTGATTCTGTAGACATGGACTGTACAGTAACATAGGAGCATCATAGCCAGCAAGGCCTCCCAGTATCCAGTGTGTCTGTGTGTGTGTGTGTGTGTGTGTGAGGGGGAGGTGTGTGTGTGTGTGTGTGTGTGTGTGAGGGGGAGGTGTGTGTATGTGTGTTGTGTGGGTGTGTGGATACATTAGCTTCAAATAGTGCAAACAAATAATCCACATCAAAAAACAGCTTCAAAGTTGGGATAAAATTGCTCTAGAATTAGGTAGTTAATGGGCAATCAAAGCAAACATTTCATGGAAGCCTTATCATATGTGAATCACAAAGTTCAAAGAAATGACTATTGATCAAATGGACACTGAGTAATTATGGTGCCAAGGAGAGCTTTGAACACAATGTTTACTTCCCACCACCAACAACAGAGCCACTGGAAATACATACACTATATTGTATCATATCATGCCTACAGACACAGTGTATACACAGGCCTTTACTCACTTCCACCTAGGAAACTCTATACTGTATTGTAACTGTAACTCCTTAATCAAAGGACAAAATGTGAAGAGTTCACAGTCTACTTGTTTGGGTAATAAACTAGCAAGAGTTTAGGAGGCAGTTAGTTACCCAAACCTGTCTTGCAGTATCCTAGCACAGAGGTCACGTGCTCTTATTAAACATTAATTTATTCTCAGTATATCATTATGGGAATGACCACAACCAGACAGGTACCCCCACACATCACACAACACACAGGTACCCCCACACATCACACAGGCATCACACATATCACACAACACACAGGTACCCCCACACATCACACAGGCATCACACAACACACAGGTACCCCCACACAACACACAGATACCCCCACACATCACACAGATACCCTCACACATCACACAGGCACCCCCACACATCACACAGGTACCACCCCTACACATCACACAGGTACCCTCACACAACACACAGGTACCACCCCTACACATCACACAGGTACCCTCACACAACACACAGGTACCCCCACACATCACACAGGTATCCTCACACAACACACAGATACCCTCACACAACACACAGATACCCTCACACAACACACAGGCACCCCCACACATCACACAGGCATCACACACAGGCATCCCCACACATCACACAGGTACCCTCACACAACACACAGGTATCCCCACACATCAGATTCACCTGTCCTTGTGTAGAGGAGCCCCCTGCCAAGCGGTAGCCAGGGCAACACAAACTGTTGCTAACATTCCAGCCAAGTGTGGGTCAGGGTACAGTTGGGACTGTGCACTGAATAGAGGAGCAATGACATCATTACCAAGGACACATGAACCAGGTCTACCCACAACAGTAGGTAGCATTTGGGCATGATTATAACAGTGTGTACAAGTCAATACACAGGCATGAGGCTTAGAATGATAACTATGTATGAAGGAAGTCCTGGACATGCGCTTCTAAACAGTACATGTGTGTACTACCGTTTACTAGAATATTTTGTAGATGAAAAATCTTTGCGAATGAGCCAAATCATAAATTGACCCTTTAGTGAGCTAACTATTACGTTCTGGCAAGGATTAATTTTAGATTTTTGCGCATATGTTTGATGCTCTAGCAATACGGTACATTGTCATACATGACAAGCTAAACTACACCTGAGTCCCTTGACCCACGATCCTAAGGCTGGCACAGTCAGTACCTCCACACACACAATCACTGGCAAAAGTCCCACCTGCCCGTCAGCAGAGGCCTGCATGTGGTAAAGATCATAAATATAATAAACCACTAAACCACTTCTGAGAGGCCTGTGGTAAAAATATCAAAAAGTTGATTTTGCTATAAGTACATGTACCTTAAAGAGCCAGCCAACTAGTAGACACACTCCGCCCACACCACTGCACACCATCACACCAGGCACACCCATCACAAGCCACACCCACATGATGTACGTCTCTCGTCCACAGCATATCTTATGCAGTAAGGCTGCAATCAGTCGAGTCATGTGAGTTAGCAGACTAGCGATAGCACGGGCTATTAGGTGGACAAGGAGAGGGGTCCACGCCCCCCAGAGACGAGAGGCGGAGAGCAGCTGCCAGTCAGTGTACGGGATCCAACCATTACTGTGAGGACGGAATATCTGTCAAACACTATTCAGAGTTTATTTTAGATTTTAGGGGAGGGAGGGCAATGTTGATATAATTTTTATTATGTTTGAATTAAAAATTCCTTCTGAAATCCTCTAATTTCCCTGATTATATAATTGTACCCTCACACATCACACACACACACGCCCACACACCTGGTGAGTCCGTATAGAGTGGTAACGGCCAGTAGCTCGATACCAAGGCTCCACCCAGATCCAGCAATGCACACGGCTGTAACCCACGGCAACAATAGGGGGGTGTAGAGGACGGAGAGCTTGTCAAGAGACTCCAAGAGATCAGAGGTCACTCGGATGGTGAGGGGGCAGTCTGGAGGGCTCCATATAAGGAGATGGGGGGTGTGGCTGCTCGGAGTGGGTACCTGAAGAGGCATTCCCCCATAGTTTTAACGTACATGTAGCTAGAGGTAGTTGTCCAACACACTCACCAGTAGACTGAGTGATACGCTGAGGTTGTGAGGGTGTGAGGGATGTGATTGTGTGATGGGTGTGTGGGCGTACCACGGTGTGGAGAGTGTAGCTACAACCTCCCCACAACTACTACTGATGACAGCTGTGTAGCTCTCCCAAACCTGCAGGAAAAACGAACTTATTGAACTATACAATCATGCTTTATAGAGGTGCAACTGTGCAGCTAATTTTCTGATTTTCTGAAAGCTTTGAGAGGCCTTTCGGATGATGTGTTAAAATGAACTTTTGGCCTGTTGTTGACAAAATACCATGGGCTAGCTATACACGGTAAAATGGGAAATTATGGCCCGTTCCAAATTTGGGATTTGAGCATACCATCTGAAGGAGCTCCTTCTAAGCTTTCAGAAAATCATTGAATTTGGTGCATCAGAACTCTAGTTACAGAGCCAACTCTAGTTACAGAGCTAACTCTAGTAGCTACATGTACAAACGATTCTCTTGGAAGCCTAGGGACTTTTGACTTCACTACCTTCAATGTCGCTACCACATGGAGTATGGGATTTCCCTTACAATTATTATACCAACTCTTATGGCTGCGGGCAAACCAGATCACTTCTAGTAGTCAGGAAAACCTTTACCTCTTGTAGTCCTGGGAGAGAGAAGTTCATCAACGAGCAGTGAGGCTGTGCTATTGTGAGGCTTGTGCCTGTGGAGTGTGTGAATTGTGAGGGTGGGGGCATGTGAGGCTGTGCTGATGTGAGGCTTGTGCCTGTGGGGGCATGTGAATTGTGAGAGTGGGGGCGTGTGAGGCTTGTGCCTGTGGGGGCGTGTTCTAATCAACATCTTACCCCATAGAGAGAGTGGTAATTGATCATCTCCAATGCATTGATGTACTGACAAGAATCCCTGTATAAGCAGTTAATAGAGATCATACGGTTATAAAAATCGAACCTTTTTAACTGATTTTGGGTGTAGTTTAGTGGGCTGAGCAATAACAAGTAGGGACTTTCCCTCCCAGTCACCCGGCAACAATGATACAGCCTTGACCACACCCAGTTTTGGAGGCAATAAAGAAGCTCTAGAGGACACATCGGAGCTACAGAGAGCAACACTAAAGTGTCAGGTAATTGTGAACTAATTAACTTACCAGTTTGAGGTTTGATCACAGAGGAACACCCACGACCTTTGACCCTATGCAGAGGGAAGCCCTATCATCACGAGTGAGTATATACAATTGTAAATACTGTTAAAAAAATAAAAAAATACCTACTATACACTATAATTATTAGGCTAACCAATCAACTTACTGTATTAGATATGACATGTATAGGAGCGTGGCCACTCAGCTGTACGCCCACGTACTTCCCAGCCCCCACCCCCCCTCTGAGACTGGACCATCCATCAGTAGCATTCACCATGACAACTTGTGATGACTTAAACTGAAGTACTGCAGCAGGTTTTGTTGTAGGTAAGGGGATTTCCGTCCCTCGTAATAGGAGGTGTGTCAGTGTGAGGTCTCTCCTAGTCTTATCTCGAGTCAGCTCCCGGCCATCTTGTAATAGGAAGAGTCCGCGTATCAGAGCCAGCTGTAACCTACGACACCTACAGAGGGGGGTGCTCTGAACGATGGTTCATGACAGGGTAACACTCACCACACGATGGCACGATGATCACTAGACACCCAGTTCCTCGGAACAGCTGGGGACTGTATAGGGGAGGAGTAAGAGTCGCACATCATTGGAAAGGTAATTCTGAGAGCTATTGAATGCATCAATTAGTTTTGAAACCGGACAATTTGAACACAAATTATGGGCTCTCAAAAATAGCTATCAAATTGGCTGAAATTTTGTGAAAATGTTCTAAACGTGTATATACATACTTACTGCTAGGTTGATGGCTCCTTGATGTGGAGTGATGGCCGTGGGGACCATCACATCTCTCTTACCCCCGGCTATAGATACGAGGGTCACATGACTCATATTGACCACACCCTCTCGCTCGTAGAAACCATGTAGCAGAGAATCAAAACTAATGACTGTAATGGATAAATTAATGAAACATTATCAATAGTTATTTAAAGTACACACGAACCTGGTCTACTCAGCGGAGATGCCATGGCGATGATGGTGTGTACAGTCGATGCATTGAAGCCATGGTATGTGAATAATGCTCGAGCCACTACACCTCCCTGCCGGTGTCTACCGTTACCATGGTGATGGGTTACAATAATGGCTTACCATGGAGTGCGCGATGATGACAACAGACCGTGGTGGTTGGGAGAGATGAGAATAGAGAGAGAGGATGTGACGTATGCACACACATACGTACTCTGTGAACAAGGGGGAAACATTAAATCCCCTCTCACAATCATACACTGGCTTATAACTACGTGTGTGTGTGTGTGCGTGTGCGTGCGTGCGTGTTTGTGTGTGTGTGTGTGTGTGTGTGTGTGTGTGTGTGTGTGTGTTACGAAAATTAATGCTAATTGTGAAAATGCACAATCCTATATAACGCCCATTTCAGAAAAATCACCAATGTCTAAAATTATAAGCTATACGTTCTTTATTCTTACCTGTTTGTCTAAGTAGTACGCCACCAAACAGTCCCGACAGCTCCTACAGAGGTCAAAGGTTAGCCACACCTTACAACACTTGCACACACAAGCTTGCCTCGTTTAGCTTGACAGTGAAGAAGTCAAAATAGTGGGCACCAGAAAACTCAGCAGAATGCATCCTCAGAGCAATGGAAGCAGATGAGCGAGCTGTGAGAGTGGGCGGATGGGTAATTTCATACAACGATTCCTTAAACGGGGAGGGGGGGTTGTAGTTGAACATCTTTCAACAGCCATAACTTGAGTACCGTTGATCCAATGTCAAAAATTTTATGATTTTCTGAAAGCTTAGAACAAGACCTTTCAAATGATGTGTTTCAATCCAAAATTTCCTTTCGGCCCTAATTTGTCATTTTTCGGCCTTGGACCATGGGCTATAATCCATGGTATCGCCAAATTGGCGAATACTTTTATCTCTCAAATATGATTTTTGATGACACCATTTCAACTATTTTTTTCTAAGCTTTCAGGAAATCATAAAAAAATTAACATTGGATCCACGGAATTCAAGTTATGGCAGCCGAAAGAATCTCTGAACCATTGATTACATTACACACACATTCACTTGCCTTGTCTGTGACTGCCAGCATTGCCGGGGATGAAGAGAACTGGCACACCAGATAGTGAGCCCTGAGGCACATCAATGGCATCCTCCCTCTTGTCCCTGTATAGCGGAGACGTTAACTAAATAATAATAATGATATGAATACTCACCCTTCAGCATAGAGGAAGAGGCCATATTGAGGGTAGGAGTTCTCTACTGTAGCATCCAAGGGTACTGCCTACATTGGGTACGGGGTTTCCCATTTTACAAGTACAGCTAGGGTTTTCCCATTTTACAGCATGCAAGCCAGGCTAGACGTCTAGGGTCGTCGATATTAATCTACCCACCCATAGGCATAGAGGCCTTAACAAATAAATTATTTATTATGCAGACTCTCCATACTACTACAGTATATACCAGGTATTGCGGCCACTGGTACATCCAGGTCATCTCACAATCCTGGTCTCCATAGAACTGCTCCAACACTAACCTCCCTCCGCAGAACAGCAGCAGCAATAGCACCACAAGAGAATACTTCAAGGACATAGCAACCTCCTCGATCTAGTCTGACATAGAGCACATGTGAGAATGCGGTAAAGATCGTCATAATAATAAAATGAAACCACACAGGCACACTAAGAGGGGGTGGAGCTGGTCTTGCAGTATATCATAATTGTGTACCGATCATAACCAGTTATAGGAACTCATAATTTTATTTGTGGGCCGGCCACCAATAGTCTGGAAACAAGCACACATAATCTATTATATTATGAATCTACACTGAAACAAGCACAGTTAAGTTGGCTAACATCTTATGGCACTGCCTATGCCCATGAAGGTGCCGAATGTTCCTCCAGTTTGTATCATGACTTTTCCCAAGTTCGTTATTAGTTCTCTTCCACGCAGACCATATCTGATGCCAGCAACAGTCCCGAAGATGGCTCCTATGGACAGACCCACTGCACCTCCAATCATAGCTCCGTACTTGACTTTATTGATACAGGAGACACCTCCTCCGTGGCCTCTTGCAGCAACTGGCATTATCTCTCCAGAGAGGGGCTGTAGATGGTACAAGCAGCAAAGAGAGAGTTGGCTTCTTGTATAACTTCAACCATGTGGTGGAAAATGGGCTTTAATTAGAATGACAACACCCACGTGGCTGTGATAATAGTTAAAATGCAAGTATCTACAGCCAACAGTGTGAAGGTGTACAACCTCAGTGCTGGGAAGTCTCTACCAGAATGGATCTCAGAGAGGAAAAGACGTACACTACTCAAAAATGACATCGGTGAGTTGATGCAACCACAGACTGTTCATATCTCGCTGTTTTATTATAGGTCTTCGTCGTCGTATTGAGCTAATCCAGGACTTCACAATGCCAGTGGCCTCCACACGAGTGAAAACCAGTCCAGACGGCCAGTACATATTAACTACAGGTGGGAGGTATAATAGTGTACAAGGAGATATGTACGATTATAAGAAGTACACAGATTGCCTAACTTGAACCCATGACCTTATAATATTGCTATCTGTCTCATCTCAGGTGTGTACAAGCCTAGGATTCGTTGCTATGATGTTCACCAGCTGTCAATGAAGTTTGAGCGTTGTGTGGATGCCGAGGTGGTCAACTTCAACATGCTCTCTGAGGACTATTCCAAGGTCAGCTGATGCTAACACATGTCTAGCAGCGTTAACGTTGTTATCTCATGCATATGTTATTTTACCAAGGCTACATAGCTCGCGGTCTTTTACTGAAAATTGGCCATATCAAAGCTTTTGAGATGACTCTCCCGACATAGTTAGAGCTAGTGAGGCATAGAGCTACTGAGGCATAGAGCTACTGAGGCATAGAGCTAGTGAGGCATAGAGCTACTGAGGCATAGAGCTACTGAGGCATAGAGCTACTGAGGCATAGAGCTAGTGAGGCATAGAGCTAGTGAGGCATAGAGCTAGTGAGGCATAGAGCTAGTGAGGCATAGAGCTACTGAGGCATGTTTTGCTTTGGTAATTAACCCACTAAAATGTTACAACTTATGACCCAATAAGAACTCTAGTCATTTCTTCCATAGTTTGTGCTGCTGCTTAGCAACCGACAGCTGGAGTTCCATGCTCAGGTGAGAGCTGCCTTGTGCTGTTGATAACTCATCATACCCTCCGTCCCTCTGGTGTAGTATGGCTTCTACTATCGTACCCGTATACCGAGGTCTGGACGAGACCTGGACTATCACCGCCAGTCATGTGATCTCTATATTACTTCTGATTGGTGGGTATTGGACTGTGTATGTAATGAGTATGCATATATCAATTCCCATGCCCAGTTCAGACATATATCGGCTAAATCTCGAGCAAGGCCGCTTTCTTACTCCTCTCAAGTCTAAGTCAAGGTCAGCTAGTTGTGTGTGTGTGTGGGTGTGTGGGGTGTTTGTAGTGTGCCTTTAGTGCCTAATGGATTACGTCATTCTGTCCCTGTAGTGGTTGTACATCGTGTGCATTCAACTCAGAGCATCAGTTGTTCACTGCAGGAACAGAAGAGGTCAGAGTTCAATCAAACGTACGCTACATATAGCTCACAAGTACACACACACACACACAGGGTACGGTTGAGTGCTGGGACCCGCGCTCTGGACTGTGTGTGGGGGAGGTGGCCCTACCAGTAGAAGAGGGAGACACGTAAGTTATATACTGACAAGTGGGTGTGGTCACATCAGTCCCCACCCCCTCCCAGTGACTCCCCTCCAAGTGTGACAGCCCTCTGTTATAAAGACTCACTCAATCTCGCCGTGGGGACATCAGCTGGACAAGTGTTGCTCTATGATCTACGCTCCCCCCGCCCACACACTGTCAAGGATCACTACTATGGCTTTCCCATCCACTCCATTGCCTTCCAGAAGAAGGAGGGGCTTGTGCTCTCGGCTGATAGCAAGATACTCAAGATATGGCATGAGAAAGATGTACGTGACAGCGTGCAATCATTCAATACTGATGATAATAATTATTGTGCAAGAATAAATACCAACTGGTAAAGGTTGCCCTTGCAATAGTTACTGTTACTATAGTAGAATGGACAGTAGAATTATGCATTGAGGTAGTTACATACATGTGTGATATTGTGCCGAAATTGGGTTAAAAAAGGAATAAAACTGCTACTTTTTCCTTATTGAATGAACCTGAATACTACTTGCTTACTGACTTGCTTACTGACTTGCTTACTGTACTTGCTTGTCACAGGGCTCAGCATTTACTTCTGTTGAGCCTGAGAACTCCATTAATGATCTTTGTCACCTCCCTGACTCTGGACTGGTGATCATGGCAACAGAGGACACTCGTGTGCTGAGCTACTATATTCCCGTGAGTGCATGTTCATTTGGAATTTGGACAAACCAATCAGTTTTTTAGGAATTTCTTCCTAGAAATAGAACCAGCTATACACATGTGTAATATTGAAGCATCCCCTCTCCTTACCCCCCCCCCCAGGCTATAGGCCCCGCCCCCAAGTGGTGCTCTTTCCTGGATAATCTGACGGAGGAGCTCGAGGAGAACCCTGAACCAACTGTATACGAGGACTACAAGTTTGTTACACGTCAGGACCTCGATACTCTAGGTGAGCGGATCACATGATAGTCACATGATGTGTGTATATACCCCACCCACTCTACAATAGGTCTCTCACATCTGATTGGCTCAAACCTCCTCCGAGCGTACATGCATGGCTTCTTCATGGACATGAAACTCTATCACAAGGTAACATAAATCCTATACTCACGTCATTCCTTACAAGGAATGTATATATTTATAGTCTGTTAAGGATGTTATTGATTTGGCTGGTGCAGCTAGACAAGGTGTTTGGCTCTGTTACTGGTTTCCTGTGCAAAAATTCCCTCCATCAAAACAACACTTTGTACAATCTACAATTAGCAGTTGACATACTTGTGGCATGACTGACAGTGCTTCCACACAGAAAGCCACATTTCTCAGTAGAATAGACCTCACCTCTTGTATGTGTTCTGTGTTCAAACACTGTTTCCTGCTCCCTTCCTCCTTTGCATAATCCCCTACCAACACCACACACCATAAGCAGATGTGTGCATGACTGATTGTAATACATAAACACATTTAATATTGTATTTTTCTCACAGGCAAAGGCCATTGCTCAACCGTTTGCATACGATGAGTACAGAAAAGAGAGGATAAAAAAACGACTAGAAGAAGCAAGAGCCAACAGAATACGACAAAAGGTTGGCAATCAACAATAGCTGTACTATGACCTTTGGTGACCTCTCATGTGCAACAATAACTGTACTATGACCTTTGGTGACCTCTCATGCACATATATGTATTCCCTACAGAAACTTCCCAAAGTAAATCGACTGTTGGCTGAAAAAATGCTCTCGGACAAAGCCACACCCACTAATACAGACGTGGCCAATCCAACGGGAGACGAGCGATTCTCCTCCTTATTCTCAAACCCTGACTTTGAAGCGGATGTTGAGAGTGAAGAATTCCAGTTACTTCATCCACTCATGGCTCATAGGGAGAGAGTAAAGAACAAAAAGAAGACCTTTATAAAAGAGGAACACGAGGAAATGGTAAGGCGCTAATTATAGCAACTGATTTACGCCCAATGAGATTGCTCCGTTGCTCCTAGGAGTTAGAGGGGCGTGTGAGTGACGAGGATAGTAGCTCAGAGGAAGACTGGGAAGAAGCACGGAGAGCAGCTGACCGACCTCGGGCCATTGCAACCACGGAAACCAAGAAAACTGTGCAGATGGTACCATTATCCCAGACTGAAGATCGTGCATCTAAAAGCAAGCACTCAAAGTGAGTATACAATGAATAGATAATGTTTAATTGTTATGGTATTACATGCCCTCAGGTCATCTCTGGGCCAGCGTTTAGTGTCAGAGGGTGTGTCAGAGTTGAAGAATGTGAGACAGACAGGTTCAGTGCTTGGTAGCAGAGAGGTCACCATCACACTGGCAAAGGTGAGGAGTTCATTCAAG
This sequence comes from Halichondria panicea, assembly GCF_963675165.1. Classification (NCBI taxonomy): domain Eukaryota; kingdom Metazoa; phylum Porifera; class Demospongiae; order Suberitida; family Halichondriidae; genus Halichondria; species Halichondria panicea. Next base: position 221,900 of record NC_087393.1, on the reverse strand, counting down.
GAACACTGTTGTTACAATAGTAGTGTGTATGTGATACCTACATGCAACCGTGCACTGTACAGCACACACCACACACACACACCACACACACACACACACACACACACCACACACACATCACACATCACACACACCACACAGAAGGATGGTAGCGAAGATGAGAAGCAAAAGCAACAAAAAGAGCACCGAGCAGAGAGAAAGAAAGTGAGACGATCAGCCAGGAGCATATTACCAAGGACTGACCAACGCCATGTTTACTGGAGAGGACGCAGAGTTAAATAGACTGTACAATATGTAATATGATATGTTGATATGTTATGAGTGTGACATTCTTTACTGTCATTGTGTAAACACACGCTTCATTGTTGCAAGTATCGATTACTGATATTGATATCTTCCGTTTTTATTATCAAGCCAAAAAAGTACATTCCCCATGCATGCATGCAGCATAGTGATGACTCAGCTATATACATGTCTCTGGTGACACACACACATACGTGTGCAAGCTAGTATCAATACTCAATAATGGTATATGAATCTTGTATTATATACAAAAAGCTCTATTCTTCAAAATTATAATTAAACAAACAAAAGTGCATTCAAATGACTCAAAAATAATATACACAGTAAAATCTACATTGTCTTTCATTACACAAACTGTTGAACGAACACACATGCTAAATGTACATGTCTTCTGCTAGCATGACTTTCTCAGCTGGAAACCGGCCAGTATTGCCATCAAACACCAAAGCCTCATTACCCAACTGTCCGAACCACACTGCCTCATTGTCCTTACTTATCAAACGAATATACGAGCCTTTCTTGAACGTGATTTCGTCGGTTGTCTCGGCAATGTGGTCCTCGGTGGCTTGGTACACTTGTTGCTCACCCGCACTCACAGGCGCGTATTTAACAAATTTCTTGAGAACTTCCACCCATCCACTTTCATCCTGTTGACTCTTGAAGCTGAAGTGATGGACCTTGCCACCTTTAGTGATCCTCAGAGCATGTTCTCCGGCCCCAGCTTCTTTAGACCCTAGTTCAAGTGCACACTCCCCGAGGGGAATCTTCTCTTGGTGTTTCTTGTCAGAGGAGGTCTTGTACACTAGCATATTTGTTTCTTCAATGGTAGCGAATTTCTCTTCAAATTTTGTCTTCTTAGGAGCTCTATACGAGAGTTGTCCACTGTGGACGGTTAGTACGTGAGAGCCCTTTCGTCCCCCAAACATCCTCGAGAAAGTACTGTTTGCTGGTTTGGTTTTGGGGGAGGCGGATTTTGGAGTGGGTGGTGTGGGTGTGGTTATAGTGGGCGGGGCTTCAACATCTACATACAGTTCTCCATCGTCATCATCAACCTCTCCCTCGCCGTGTTCCATAACAACGTAATCTTCCTGTAGCGACTCCTGCCCTGGCGTCATATCCTCGTAAAAATCTTCCGTGATAGGTTCTTCATTGACAACGACATCATCGTACGTGTCATCATCGCCCCCGATCACCACATCATCGTAATTGTCGTCGTCGTCGTCAGCATTTTGAGCAACAACGTCATCGTACAGATCTTCGTCGTCCGAATTTGTGGTTGGTATAGGAGCGGGTCCTTTGGGGGTGGGGGGCAGGGCAGCAGGGAGCTTAGGAACAGGCAGTTTAGGAGCAGGCGGTTTTGAAGGGAGGCTACCCCTTGATGGTAGCGGGGGTCCGGGGTTTCGTGGGGGGAGGGAAGGCTGTGCAGGGGGGGTGTTACGAGGGGGTAGTCCCGGGAGGTTGGCGGGGTGTCCACCCGGGAGTTTTGGTGCCATGGTGACTACTGGTAGTTGATACTCGCTGGCGGCTTGAGGTAAGAAATCATCCGTGTCTTCGTATATATCCTCGTCAATGATGATGTCATCTTCAGGGCTGACCTCGGATACGAAGGGGCGGCTGGGACGAGGGCTGCTGGGCACTGGGGGTACAGAGGCTACATCCTCGTACAGGTCCTCTTCGATAAGCTCTTCTTCCGCTGTGTGTGTGTGGGCGGAGGGGTGTGTGATTATAGTAGTATACAAGAGAGAGTGTGTGTACGTGTGTGTGTGTGTGTGTGTGTGTGTGTGTGTGTGTGTGTGTGTGTGTGTGTGGTGTGTGTGTGCGTGTGTGTGTGTGTGTGTGTGTGTGTGTGTGTGTGTGTGTGTGTGTGTGTGAGGGGGTGGTGTGTGTGTGCGTGTGTGTGTGTGTGTGTGCGTGCGTGTGTGCGTGTGTGTGAGGGGGGTGGTGTGTGTGTGTGTGTGTGTGAGGGGGGTGGTGTGTGTGTGTGTGTGTGTGTGAGGGGGTGGTGTGTGTGTGTGTGTGTGTGTGTGTGTGTGTGTGTGTGTGTGTGTGTGTGTGTGTGTGTGTGTGTGAGGGGGGTGGTGTGTGTGTGTGTGTGTGTGTGTGTGTGAGGGGGTGGTGTGTGTGTGTGTGTGTGTGTGTGTGTGTGTGTGTGTGTGTGTGTGTGTGAGGGGGGTGGTGTGTGTGTGTGTGTGTGTGTGTGTGTGTGTGTGTGTGAGGGGGGTGGTGTGTGTGTGTGTGTGTGTGTGTGTGTGTGTGTGTGTGTGTGTGTGTGTGTGAGGGGGTGGTGTGTGTGTGTGTGTGTGTGTGTGTGTGTGTGTGCGTGCGTGCGTGCGTGCGTGCGTGCGTGCGTGTGTGTGTGTGTGTGTGTGTGTGTGAAGGTATGCACTAGTTTAGCCCACACTGTAATCTGAAGTAAGATGGCTGGAATTTTAGACTGTATATCTTACACAATGGACTACAACTGTTGATTGACAATTCACACCCGCTCAACTTCAGTCATAATCAGTTGCAACACGAGACCGTGAATGACCTTAACTATACTGCAGGGGACTACATGGCCAGCTGGGAAACAGGTGCTGTCAGTCCTACCATAACCATTGTGGTGTGTATTGGATAGAGAAACACACAATTATGATTGACAACAAACACATGTCCATACAGAAACTTGTATTTGTCATTTCTACACAAACCCCAATCCGTAATCATTCATTCTACAGTGTACATAAAAAGCCAACTGTAAGTAAAATACAGTACACAAAAGCATTCCCAAAATTCCTTTTTTGTGGGAGTATACCTCTTTAGATTGTGTAGGCTTTGGCTACCACCCATTGCATTCATATGACCCCACAATATACTATCAGCTACTAGTAACACACCACCACAGGGTTATTGTATAGCCAGGCAATTATGTCAACTGCTAATGGGAGAATTCAGGGGCCATTATGACTAGTTGGCTGTAGACACTAGACTACATGCATACACATCAGCACAACACTGTATACACACAAAGCTGTGTCCTGTTCTCATGAATAGTGTTTGTATAGTGATATGATGCTCTGTAGAACACTGAAACTACTTCAACCATACATGCCCTTGCAACAACAGCAGCTAGCTTTGATAGGTGTACTTAGTTATCTACACATGAACAGTGCTCACAGATGTCATCCTCTTCGTTGAACTCGAGAGATTCTCCAAAGCAGTAAGCTTGCTGTAACACACTCCACCAGGTGGAGAAATCCTTCTTGTCAATGGAGATCTGCTCTGACTTCTTGCCCATCTTGATCACCACACTCTATGAGGGTATGCATGAAGTAAAGACATAATTAGGAGCACTATAAATGTTAGGGGCAGCAAGTTGGCAAGTCAACTAAGAGCTATTCACACCTATTATAGCTAGAGCTCCATATATAATGCAGACTACAGTATAATGGTTCCTTGAGGATATTCACTGACCTTTGAGTTTTTGTCGTGTCCTTTCTCCTTCTCAGTGAAGATGGCCTCCCCCGCCACCACTTGAAACATCTGCTCATACTCTGAATGTGCTTCATCCTCTGTGAAGTATAGAGCCGAGTGGGTCACCACGCAGTACGTCTTCTCCCAGCGTGATCGTATACCACCAGTTTTCAGTCTGTGCACGTAGCCCTTGATGACTTCTTGTGTGGGCAGACTCTTTATTGGCTTCTTGACCTCGAGTGCTTTAGATTCTCTGTGCTGCTTCTTGGAAGCTTCGCTGGGCTTCTCTGGAGTGGGCTCAGGCTCGATGACTTGGATGGCTGGTACTGTGTCTGCAGATGTGGACTCTGTGGGATCTGTGGAGTGGGTGGGTGTGTGATAAGTGAGGGGTGATAAGTGAGGGGTGATAAAGTGCTGGAGGTTGTCCTTGGTAATAATCAAGTCTACAATCTTATCAACTGCTGACACTATTCTAGCATCCCCTAAAATGGGTTTGTTTACTGTTAATTTGCATAATAAACCATTGAATCTGATCACTACTTCCTCAAATGCAAAGGAACCAAAAGGAAAGTGCACACACACACACCTGATTAATTTATAGTGTTTATGTAAACAAAGAACGGTTTATACACAAACAAAGCTGTATTTTGTTGAGCGACAATCCCTATTCAATGGTGAGAATGACACACAACTTACCTTCCTCTTTGGGAGGCGTCACTTCATCAATGGCCGTCTGAATAGCAACCACCCAGTTCCCTTTAGCTTCGTCTCCTCCTTCAGACACTTTGAAAATGTGTGCCTTTTGTGTTGAATGGCTGAAGACCTCGAACCCTGCGTCGTTGCCCTGTACAGTGCATCCCAGCATCATCACAGTGTCCTTGTCTCCAATGTACAACGTACTCTCCTTCAATTTGACCTCCTTGCTCACAAACTTGCTGCTCAATCGTGTCTTGACTTTGTACTCCAATTTGCCACTTATTTTGACTCCCTCTTCCATCACCACCACCTCAGGCACTGCAGGCTCGGCCTCCTCTACCTCCACGGCACTAGTATCATTTTTATTGGGTTCTTCAGTGGCAGGGATTTCTTTGCGTGGAGGTGCTGGGGATTTGTCCCGGCCACCACGTTTCTTCTTGCTCTTTAGCAGACCGAATTTGCTGCTTTTTTTCTTGCTCTTTGGTGTTGCGGCGTCTGGTTCAGTACTCCCAGTGCTGTCCAAACTGTGCGTGCTACCTCGTTTTCCTGATGCTTCCGGCTTGAGCTCGTTCGAATCTTCAATTGTTTCAGTTTTGCTGTCTTCAACAATTTCGATTTTGCTATCTTCAATCGTTTCGGTCGTGTTATCTTCAAGCATAGGCTTGCCCTCCTCAGCTGGGAAGTCTGCTGGCTTTCTTGTCTTGCGTAGTGGCACTTGCCATTTCTTGGGGGTCTCTTCTACCTCTGCTTTCTTGGCTGTTGCATGGAGATTCTCAAAACCGCTCACTAGACTGTTCACCACCTTGCTGTCTCGACGACTGGGGCTTGTCACACCGGAGTCGGGCCCAGGGCTGCCTTCATGCTCTTTGTCACTCTCTTTAGTAGGCTCTTTTGCCTTCTGCTTCTCTTCATTTTTTACTCTCTTCACTACTGGTGGAGTAGCTACTTCTTTTTCAGGAGATTCTTCAAACTTAGGTGGTTTTTCACGACGAGTATCCCCCTGAGCTCCTTCTAGCTTTGTCAACAGTTCCTTGCGACGTCGCTCCACAACTGCAGGTATCCTGAAGTCTCCCAGGGTTCGCAAGAACACGACAGCCTCTGTAGGTGACAGTATTGTGAAGTTATTTTAGCTAGCTAGCTAGCTAGCTAGCGCTGCATATCATGTATGCAATGTTCTTACCTTGGTATAGCTAGCTAGCGCTGCATGCAATGTTCTTACCTTGGACACATTCTTTGAGCTTGGAAACGAGTATAATATCTCTAGACATGCTGCAACTTTGTGTTTGTGTTAGTGTTAGCTTTCTGCACTGTGCTACCTTATACTGAAAACCACAAAACTTATTATAAAGACAAGCTAGCTAGCTAGCTAGACAAACACAGGAACTAGCTAATCTGCAGGAAATGGGGGAGTGGCTCGTTTTTCACCTACACAATGTCATGTATTCTACATCATAATTATTATGTTTACTGACAAGTTTTTCCTTTGCACTGCACTTGCTTGTGTATAAAATCGTATAGCTGCTTTGTAACTGCCTGTGCAGTAGCGTCTCCGTGCTGGTAGAGGTTGGTCATCTGGTAGGGGTCCTTGCTCAAATCAAATAGCTCGTACTCGAGTGGGGTGTCAAATGAGACAACATTCTCTCCATCATAAAACTCAGCATAGAGATAGTTGTGGGTGGAGTTAATGAGACGAGCTCCAATGTACGTGTTGTTGGGCATGTCAATATAGTGCTCATAACGAACAACATTTCCAAGACTCCAATACTCGATCATGTGCATGTCTCTCTCCTCCTCTTTATTGCCTCCCATTACAAGCTTTGCAAAGCTCTTTCCATCCATGGTATCGATTGGTGTACCCTCTCCTAGTGAAACAATTGTTGGAGACACATCCACCATTCCTGCTACAAAGTCAAATGAACTACCAGCGGAAATCTTCGGCCCGTATATATGAAATGGCACTCGTATGTCGTGATCGTACGGTTGCAGCTTGCAACTGGGTAGTCTTAATTGTCCGAGATTGAACCCATGGTCGCTAGTAGCAACGATATAGGTATTGTCCATTGCATTGTGTTTCTTCAGCAAGTCGACTGCAGCTCTAGTGATGTCATCCACAGAGAGAAGAGTCCTCCATCGATTACGGAATAGTTCATCAACCTCGCCAGCAATTTTGGTAGAGAGAGGTGGCTGACTGCGAATAACATAGTGATGGTCCAGAGCCGAGTAGTTATAGTTTGGAGTGCGAGGAGCATTGATTCCGGCAAAATTGTCCATATACCAGGGAGCCGGTGTGGAGGGGACGTGAGGAGCATGTGGGGCCACATATACAAAGAATGGCTCTCCCTTACTCAGAGCATTGTCCATAAAGTCAATGGTAGCGTTTCCAATTATTGAAGTGAGGTAGTCCTGTGGTTCTGTTCCACTGGAGAATGGTACACCATTCTTTGTGAAAGTGTTCTTAAAATATCGGTTGTCATTGCACATTGCAGTGTAGTTGTCAAAGCCTGGGAGGGGCTGGTATTTTCCATCACTATCTTTCTTACAATAAGGAGTCATACCATTTGGATTTAGGAGCTTCCCAAACATGCCAGTAGTGTAGTTTAGCTTCTTCATCTGAACTCCAATGGTTGCCTGCTGAAAGTTAGAGTTGGTGACTCCCATGTGCATGCAGGAAGGGCCCGACGTCACATGCCAGTTGTGAGGGTAGATACCAGTAAGGAGAGTGGTCCTAGAGGGACAGCAAACTGGGGTGTTGACAAAAAAGTTCTTTAGAGTTCCTCCTTCTTTTTCCATGAGACTGTTTGTGAAGGAGAGGGGAGTCATTCCACCCAAGGTAAGGTCCTGATCATCTGTGAGCAAGAAGATAATGTTGGGCTTGCAATAGCAGTGTGCAACTAGTGTGCACAGCAGGATCAGCAGAGTCGCTGTTGGGCTAGCCATGTTTCTCAGATCTCCTGCAGCAAATCCTGCAAACTACGAGCCACTCCCCCTCTTTCTGTGCATGTGATTAAAAAGGGGGCGTGGCTCGTGGTTGCGCAGGTCACATGGCTGAGCCTTGTGACCACAAGCGGAAGCATAACAGAAACTATGATTATGTATGCATTGTCATCAACAGTACAGCCACAGTCACAACCACAAAGCAAAATACACTGTAAAAGTTTCACAGAACACTAGCTATAAACTACACTACAGCCAACCATACAAGAAGATGGTCAACTTCAAGCAGCTACTAGGTGAGTTTCCACAGCCGTATATACCCCAACACTACAACTACCCCCTCCCCCCTCACAGAGAAAGCTACTAGCCCAGCTCATTCTGACCCTGACTGGGAGGCCATCCTGGAGATAGTCGAGGAGATAAAGTCCAAGAACGTCACGTACGTTGACATACTGTAACCTCTAGTATATCTAGTTGGCCTTAACGTTGAATCTGACCTCCGATAATAGTAAAATGTTTTCCCTATGAGTCTTATTGTAAACCATTACTGCTGACTGTGCACAATTCCTCAGTATAAAGACGGTGATGAAAGAGTTTCGTAAGCGTCTCCTTGACAACGACTCTACAGTGCTCTACTACACGCTGCTAGTGCTGGACTCTGTCATGAAGAACTGCTCCACTGACGTACACAGCGAGGTTCTCTCCAAGGAGTTTATGAATATCATTAAGGAGATCATCATATCCTCAAAGGTACCTACACTAGCGAGTGCTAATGACTGTGTAATTTGCAGATAGAGAGCGCTAAATGTCTGTACTGTAGGACTGGAGGTATTTGATGGGTTGTCCCTAATATGATATTTATGTGTTCACACTTCCTTGTGTATTATATGAGCCTTGTGTTAGTGTCTGGTGGACAGTGTGTGTACTAGCTGCTAACAGCCCCCCCATCAATACCCCCCCCATCAATGCCCCCTCCCTCAATACCCCCCATCAATACCCCCCCATCAATGCCCCCTCTCAATACCCCCCATCAATACCCCCCCATCAATGCCCCCCCCCCCATCAATGCCCCCTCCCTCAATACCCCCCTCCCTCACAGAGTGGAGCCAAGACGGTGGACAAGGCTCTTGAACTAGTTGGGGAATGGAAGGTGGCGTTTGGAGCACAGACCAACTACAAGGCCGTGGTCGACGTCTTCTTTGAACTGGAGAGAGAAGGTTTCCACGTCCCAGAGACTCAGGTGAGAGATTATATAGAATTATTATACTGGCCATTGATGTTTTCTTCCAGACCATACATTGTGTTTAAGTTCCTATGCTGTGTGTGTGTAGGTTGCTTCTGCTGCCTTCATGAAGAAGCCTCCAGAGTTTGACCTTAATGACAAGTGCTACGCCTGTCGTCAAGAGTTTAACAGGTTCAAAGGTCACTTCAGGGTGAGTAAAAATCATAACACAAACAAACAAACATCATTTACTCTTTTTTTTTCCTCCAGCACCATTGCCGTAACTGCGGTAAGAGCGTGTGCACTCAGTGCTCAGGGAAAAGAGCTCCTCTGATGGAGTTTGGCATCGATATGCCTACTAGAGTCTGTGACATCTGCTTCAAGAAACTCGATTCCGGAACTGGAACTGGAACTGGAACGGTAACAAATTCCAGCCCCGCCCCCTCCTCCTCGAACTCTGACCTCCCTCCAGAGTATCTTAACAGCACGTTGGCGAGGGAGGCTCAAACCACCGCCCCTGCTGTGTCAGGTAACACTCAGATACAGGAGGACGATGACCTGCAGATAGCCATTGCTATGTCTCTGAATGAGGCTGAGAATAAAGACAAGCCACCTCCCAAGAGAGCCTCGTCTCCGTCCGTCTCTATATCATCGACCACGCCCTCTGCCCCACCCCCTCCTGCCAGTACGCTGTATGCATCCATTGTGCACAACCCTATACCAGCAGTGAGTGGATTATACAGTGTATGCAGAATAGCATCTAACCTGTGTACTAGTGATGTAACAGTAAACTCTCAACTCTTGGTACTAGTAGTTATGCAACATGTGTGTCCTTACTCCACCCCCACCCATTACCCCCCACAGAGCCAGGCCCCGCCCACTAACTACTATAACGGAGGTCCTGCTGAGCCTGAAGATAATTCTGACCCCAATGTGAGTTAAATATCATGTTACATTGAATCTCAATTAATGTGTTATAATAACACAGTTGGCACGATATCTTGATCGCAATTACTGGGATCAGCGTAAAGAGCAACAAGTACCTCCGCCCACTTCCACGGCAACTGGCCACACCCACACAGACGTTGGACCTCCCGTAAGGATTTGGTGGCTATCTTTAAGAGCCTGTCATTTGTGTTCAATTTTATGATGCATTCAATAGCTCTCAGAATTACCTTTTCAATGGTGAAAGTTTAAGTAATGATTACTTTGTGTCCACTCCTGACAATACCGCCCACACAGGCGATGGTGCTGAGTGAGGGTGTGAGTGGGAGTCCGCTGGCTGAGAGTGTACGCAAGACTGTAGAGATGTTCATGGCACGTCTGCAGGAGGTCAACTCCCTGGGGGGTAGTGTTGCCACGGACCCTGTCATCCTCTCACACTATCAAAACCTCACCGCCCTCCAGCCACAGCTACTCAAGCAGATAGACGATGTGCAACAGAAGAAAAGTGAGCATTTAAATCAATGACTCGAGGACTCTTCAGCTGCCATAACTTGAATTTCATTGATCCAATGTCAATGATTTTATGATTTCATGAAAGCTTAGGAAGAGACCTTTCAAATGGTACCACCAAAGTTCATATTTGAGCGATGACAGAATTTGCCACTTTTGGCCAAATACCATGGATTATAGCCCATGGTCCAAGGCCGAAAAATGACAAATTAGGGCCCATAACGAATTTTGGATTTAAACACATCATTTGAAAGGTTTTGTTCTAAGCTTTCAGAAAATTAAAATATTTTTAACATTGGATCAACGATACTCAAGTTATGGCAGCTGAAAGATGTTCAATGTACAAACAACATTACTTGTGTAACTATAATTATGGCCTGATGATATGCTACATAAGTCGCTTGTTATTAACCAATTAGCTGTAAAATTGTATTCTTTTGATCATCCTATTCTACCCAGTCAACCATTTGACCCCCCCCCCCCCCCCCACTGTAGCACGGCAACAGGAGATTATCCATAAACTGGACGAGGCTAAAGAAGCGCGAGTGACGCTCAATCGAATGAGGCGGGAACATCAGGACAAGATTCGTCAACAAGAGCAAGAGCAAACATTGCTGGCTAGGATGCAAATGGAACAGAAACTAGCACTCCTTCGTCAACAAAAGGCAGAGCAGTTCACGTTCCAACAAGCCCTGCAGAAACAGCGGCTGGACGATCTTCAGACGCAGAGGTCAGAGTACGAGAAACAGCTGATTCAGCAGAGAGAGGCGGAGAGACTGCAACTGATTGCCAAGGAACAACAAGTGATGCATCAGCAGTTTGGACAGGGAGGGTATGTTGATTATATGCGTGTAATTACGTTGGTTTTGAAGCCTTGAATTGCATACTCTTTGTACGCTAATCATTCACATACTCTTGTAGGGCCTATGGCAGTAGAATGGAACCCGAACCAGTGGAGGGTGTTCCCTATGGCAGTAAAATGGAACCAGGACCAGTGGAGGGCGTTCCATTCCACTCTCTGTCTCTCAACCCAGGGGAGCAAGCTGCCCCCCTCCCGATGAAGGTGGACTATGAACCTGCCCCGCCCCCCTACCAGCCGGCTGTTAGTATGTACACACAGCCACCATACAACGATGGACTCTATCAGCCATCACTGACCTCTCAACCACTCTCCTACCAACAGCCTGTCTCCATGGTGAGAGCTACTATCTCCTTAGGCAACCATTATCTGGCTCCCTAATAATGGCTATTTGCCTGTATTAATTGTTTCAACCAGGCCTTGTCAAATTAGATTTGTCAGTACTTAAGAACATTTCAAGCTACAGGCCAAACTTTTTATTTGTGACAATACCACTCTATTAGCTATTATTAGTTACAGTGTGTATGTAATCCCACTGTTAACCCCTACAGACCTCAATTCCACCGGCAGTTACTCAACCCCAAGTGTATGGAAGCAGCCCATCCGATATGGGCTACATGCATAGTACACTAGGAGGCCCGGGAAATGCCTACCAACCCTCCCCCCTCACACAGCCTCACACCCTCACACAGTCACAGCCTCACGCCTTCACACAGCCCCCGCAGATGTTGACACAGCCCCCACCACAGCCCACACAATCGATGGTGCAGCCCCCACCACAGCCTCACGCCTTCACACAACCCCCGCAATCGATGGCACAGTCTCATGACTTCACACAACCCTCACAATCGATGGCACAGCCTCACACCTTCACACAACCCTCGCAGATGTTGACGCAGGCCCCACCACAGCCTCACAGCTTCACACAGACCACACAATCGATGGTGCCGCCCCCACCACAGCCTCACACCCTCACACAGCCACAAGCGATGATGGGGGGTCAATCGTTCCCCACACAGCCGGATGTGCAGTACCAGCCACAGATGCAGTCATACAACGGAGCTCCACCCACTCAGTTTGTACCTCATCAAGGAGGGTACACTCCGACACACCATCAGCATATGGGCGTGGCCAATGGAGGGTTAGCCCCGCCCACTACGAGCCTGGAACCCCTGCTCATCTCGTTTGACTGAACTGTGTTTATATACACTGTAGCTAGTTGAACTGTTGATGGCTTGTGTAACTAGTATATATACGTAGACGACGTAGCCACAGATTTATGTATTTATCTACTTTATTTGTTAGAATCTTTATACTGTATAAATTGAAAATGTTTCACGAGATTAATTCAAATTAACTGTTAATAGGTATATAATCGAGTTTATTAAAATATACAAACACATGACAGCTAGCTATAGCAATAATTAGAATATAATTATGATTGTGGAGGAGTTCAATTAAGTTCTCTTTGGTGGAGGCGGTCTCAAAGGTCGCGATGGTTCAGGACGTTTGGGTACAACGGGTGCTTGTGTAGAGGCACTATAGGGAGGGGGTGGTGTGTAAGGCTGTGGGGGACTCACTCGCTGATCACTCTGTACCGACAAAGAAAACCACATCCCTAATATTATATAGTATATAAATATCGTAGTGCTAGAAACAATTTACAATTATTTCTAACACAAAGTGTGTCACACTGACCTTGCCATTGACGTAAGGAGGGGGTGGTCTCATCGGCCTCTTAGGGGGGTCAGGACTTTGCCGCACTCCCTTAGATTCAGGGGTTAGTGATTGCGGAGAATTGTTCACTGGAGAGTCCCCCAGAGTGAAGGGGACGGCAGTCCTAGTACGAGGCTTGGGTTTGGGGGGCACGTCTAACGATGTTTGGAGATTAAGAATTGGTCGAGGCGGTTCTTCAACCGTGCTGTGAAGACTTGCGCTACTGTAGGTTGATCTGGGGGGTGCTTTTATCGCCTCTTGAACGTTAATGAGACTGTTTCCAGGTCTGGGGGGCACAGTTGGTCGTTTGAGGGGTACGGGTCTGTGGGGTAGGACTGGTTCGCTCTGAGCGTGCTTCATTGTTTGAACTGTGACCTCCGTATCAGAATCTGACGAGGAGACATTCAGTTCCTGTTCCAGATGATCAGAGTCCAGATCGTCCTGTACATCTTCATGGTCGTCCATTGCAGGCATTGCTGATGCTGTGTCTTGAGTCCTAGTGAGAGAAAAGCAGAGAGCACATGTTCTAGCACAATACAGGGAGCACATGTACTAGCAGGGAGCATATGTACTAGCAGGGAGCACATGTACTAGCAGGGAGCACATGTACTAGCAGGGAGCACATGTGCTAGCACAATACGGATACATTGACATTACAAACAGTTACACAGCGTACATGTATGTGTAATGAAGGTCTAAATGGAACGCTAATAGTGACTTACCCTTGGTCCTCAAAGCTGAAGCTCATGAGGTCCTCTCCATTGTCCCCTCCCCCTGACTCCACCCCCAACAGTTCACTAGTCAGCACGGACACTGTCGGACGTCTAATCACTCTACCATGACCTTTACGTGTCGGAGTGGTGACCTCTGACCCCGGAGGCCAGGGTTCACGAAGAGATACGCTCACCTTCACACCATGTACCTAATAAAGGGGTGTGGTTATCACATGTAAATGGGTGTGGCTACTTACCTCTCTGCCATGGAGACCAGTAGCAGCCAGGGCACTAGTAGACTTCTTGAATGTCACCAACACATTCTCGTCCGTTACCCTGGGCAACCAATGATTTTGATATTCCGAATATAAAATTCTAATTAAATGAACTCTCAGTCACATGACTGCTCACCTGACCAACACCACCTCCCCGTATGTCCGGAGTGAGTCGAGCAGATGCTGTACAGAGACTTCCTTGCCTTCCTCGAGCTCGTGCACCATCACGGTGGGGTTCAAAGGTCCGCTGGCCAGGACCACCTCCTCACGCACTCTTGACCTCCGTGGGGGGTCCACCTTGTATATGTCCACCTCCAGCAGAGCTATCACAGGTCTGCATGAAGGGAACAGTGCGTACTACCAAAACAGAGTATCATTTGCTTTTGTTAAAATTGCAGGATTTCGACTATTCCCAAAACTTGTATCTAAGCACACCATTGGAAAGGTAATTCTGAGAGCTATTGCATGCATCAATTAGTTTTGAAATTGAACAATCTGAATACAAATTACGGCCTATCAAAGATACAAGGCTGTGGTTATCTGCATAATTACAAAAACAAGCGAACACATTACATGTCCAGTAAGTGGATACAGCGAGTGGTTGGTTACCTGTGGTCTGACTGTTTTAGCTCGGCCCTGTTGTAGTAGAGCAGTCTCCCTGGATGCCACTGGTGTCCCATGGCAACCAGGTCACCTGACAGCTCCCCCCCACACACCACACCTGCGTCACACGGATGAAGACCAAAGTCCATTCCAGAGGGTACTGCCAAACTGGCCTGCTCTGCATCTAAAGAAGAAGCACAGTTGGTTACTATAGTAGCAGAGACAAGGGCAGAGAGTGAGATTGAGAGCGGTGTATATATACACAAGCCAACAACATCCTACAGCAAGTTCAAGTCAAACAACACTAGCTAGTCTTTATAGGCCTCAACAAAATGTACAAAGAACTTTTTGGAGCCTGTGTAAAATGACAATTACAGTAAAGCTGCACATGATACAGTACATGTAGTTGGTAACCACTTGCTCCATATGAGGAGCAATAAGACAAGCTATGAACAGTTTGCTATCAGTACATGTATCTATCTATTGCATACATACACAGACAGGCACTTACTGAGAGGAGGTCTTGAGAGGCTCTTTGGGTCCCCTCCCGCCCACGTCCTCCTCCTCCACAGCACACGGTCACACCACGCTGGAGTGCGGCACTTCTCACTCGTGTCATAGTCGTCAGAGAACTGGTCGTACTTGTACGTGGGGGCAAAGGTCAAGTCTCCCTCAATATAGCCTTGGAACACCTGCATGTTCAAATATGCATCATAAAAGACAAGGAGGCAGCGATATTGATACAAGGGAGAGTATTCTATTTCGATAACATTATTTGAACGGTCTCTTTCTAAGCTTTCAGAAAATCAGAAAATCGTTGATATTAGATCAACGGAATTCAAGTTATGGCAGGCCAGCTAAAAGAACGAGATGGGGGGATGTATTGTAGTTGAACATCTTTCAACAGCCATAACTTCAGTACAGTTGATCCAATGTCAACATTTTTATGATTTTCTGAAAGCTTAGAACAAGACCTTTCAAATGATGTGTTGCAATCCAAAATTTTGTCGGGGCCCTAATTTGTCATTTTTCGGCCTTGGACCATGGGCTTTATTCATGGTATCGCCAAATTGGCAAATACTTTTATCTCTCAAATATGATTTTTGATGACACCATTTCAACTATTTTTTTCTAAGCTTTCAGAAAATCCTAAAAAATGTGACATTGGATCCACGAAATTCAAGATATGGCAGCCGAAAGAATCCCCAAACCATTGAATGAACGGAGTGTAGTGGATTGGATTGGAAAATTGGACCATGGGCTATTATCCATGGTATCGCCGAATTGGCAGTACAAAGATACCAAACACTATTCTTACTTTCTTTGCTCTCTTCTGCTTGAACAGCTGGTCCTGCTTGTTGAGCTTGTCCCAGCGAGCGTGGGAGATGTAGTCCTTGGCAGCTGTTGTGGGCAGGTCCACTCGGTAGTTGAGGTCACCACACCAGAACACATAGTCGTGGATATCCACTGTACCACCCTGTAGTGAGTAGAGTGGGTATATCAATGCATGGGTACATAAGTAGATACCATGAAATGTAAATCCAACACTATTATTATATAAACAGCCATATATTCAACGCTTCAGTTCTCAAGTAATAATTATGTGGCTTACATGAGGGAAGGAGACTTTGCGACAGATCTCACTGTAGTCATGGTTACGCTCTATGACCTTGTTCTGGTGAGCAGCAAAGTGAGAGCACACGAAACACAGCGACGTAGAGTGGAGGAGGAATCTTATAGCCACACCCCCCTTGTTGCCAGCGTTACCAGACATCCCAGTCTTCACTGAGCTTACAGCCACATCTCTACACACACGAGAGAAGGGGGCGGGGTTATAGGGGGTGGGGTTATAATTATGCTTTCAATAGTTATCACGTTATTCAAGCAAAATTATACTGTGGTGATGAAATGTTAGAATCGTTCCTGCTGACCTCAAGTTGGTGTCACAGCTTCATCAATACGCCCACTAACTACACACCCACCCACTCATCTACTGTATGGTACATGTATCCACCCACTCACTTACTGTACACATATCCACCCACTCACCTAATGTACGGTATGTGCTTGGGTCTTATGAAGATGTACAAGCACACGCCCACCAGTTGTTCGGTTGTCAACAGCTCATAGGGGGTGTGGCGTGACAACACCTTCTGGAGCTCAGCCGCCCACTCAAGCCTGTTACTGGACGAGGCTGACACGATGTTGGAGGCTGTCAAACCCACCATCTCCTCAAAACCAATAGCGTAGATGTCAGGGGGTGTGGCAAACTCCTCGGGCTGAAAATCGACGAGTAGTCACAATAATTATAAAATGCCTCACCTTTATTTTTAAAGGGCTACAAAATGCATTTTTAATTATGCTGGTACTCTATCGAAACTCAAGTTATGACGACTCAAAGTTAGTAATAAAACAGGCCAAATTCCTAAGATTTGGTTTCGCCATGGCTTTTCTCAGAGAATACAACTACCTCTTATCACTGATTTAAACACACCGTTAGATAGACATTACAAAGGGCTGGGCTACAAAATCCTTATTGGCTACCTAGAATTTGTACTCATACCAACTCACATGTTGAGTTGCAGCTCCGGATATCTTTGGGCCATCCAGTAGCCAATCATCCAGCGACTGACTCCCCCTCAGGGCAATGCTGTGGATCAGTTTACCACCATTCACATTCCATGTTCCTATGGCAACACGAAGCTTCTCAGAAGTAGTGAAGTCACTCCATCGCTCACATACGTCTGTTCGGAACGGCACAGGACCTGAGGGGGCGGGGCATCAGTGTCACTATATAACTAGTTGTTACCATGGAAACCTACTGAATGCATCTGATTGGTCGAGCAGTGCTCGTGTCTTCAGGCCGAGGTCTCCGCTGTACACGTTGCCAAGCAACAGCATTTCGATGGCTTCTTGTTTGTTACTGTCCATGAAGTTGTTGCGAATTGTCCTTTGAACCGAACGAGCTCCGCCTTTCAACTGAACATCAAACATCCATCATGCACACATTATCATCACGAGATAAATCTCAATTCAACATACAAATTTGCCTCTTTTATGCAGTATAATAAAGAGGTGTTCATTTTTGTCTAGAGGTGGTTAGTACCAACCACCACCACCGACCAGTGTGGGCACATCACTGCACTATATATACAGCCCTCGCAGGTGTTGTATCAACTGATGCATCACTGTACCTTGTTGGACTTTCCCTCAAAGGACAGAGCACGTGTACCAGAGTAGAAGAGAGAGAGACTGTCTCCGTTCTTGGTCCAGGTGGTAGCCAGCAGCTGCTTGAAGCGTGTGAGGAGTGTGGCTTTCAGCGAGAGCCCCAGTGATCCCAATAGCTCCGTGAGGACCTAGTTGTGGGGGGGGGGGGTCACTAGAGTGTTAGGCTGGGTCATAAAAACATGTTTAGTTGGATACGTAGATTCCTAGGCAACAGCCAGGAAACAGTAACCCTATACTCTAACGGAATTACAACCAGCATCACCTTAATCAACTACCCCCACACCCACATATCACACACACGCCCACACATCACACACATAGGTACCTGTTGCCCGATAAAGTTTTGAACTGAGTTGGTGCGATCGAGACAATCCAGACAGTTGCTTCTTATCGTACCAGTCTGCAATCTCATTGGTTGCCCATCCTCTGATAGGTAGAATCCGTGGGAGGTTGTGAAGTGTGTGATGAGTGGGAGGAGTGTCTGTGTGAGGGTGGAGTCCACACTTCCGCCCCCGGACTTGATGAACTTGTGGTAATCATAACAGATCATCTCACTACAGTACGCCTACAGTACGAGGAAGTTACAATAATCAAAAATTAATGAGTGCAGAATGTACACTATAATACTAATTAGCTGCTGTGTTTCAATTTGCTTGATGATAATCACATGCATTACTGTGTGTGTGTGTGGTGTGTGTGTGTGTGTGTGTGTGTGTGTGTGTGTGTGTGTGTGTGGGTGTGTGTGTGTGTGTGTGTGTGTGTGTGTGTGTGTGTGTGTGTGTGTGCTCACACTGCTGAGATCAGCAAAGTGTTCCTTGAAAGCCTTGCTCAGCATAGTCTCCTGGTTACGCTCTCCTAGTAGATTACAGCACAGCATCGGTCCGTAGTGAAGCAGAGACCACTCAAAATGGCGCTCAAAGCTAGGATGAGAACAAGCATATCCCCGTGACAGCTTGATACGTATGAGACCCCCGGCGGTCTGCAGTCCAGGCTGCTCCCAGAATAGAGGGACAAGACCTCGGATTTGGACAAATGATGCGACATTGTTGTCACAATGGATGGCTAACTCTGTCTCTACAAAGTTGGCAACGTGACCTTCATCGTTCATGCCTCTCACATTCAGCCTGAGGGGAGTGTGATAACAGATCATGTGTAGCTCTGAAACTGATCAAGTATGGCCTAGAAATGTGAGAACATTGTGGAGGATAGTACCACTAGCATAGGATCAATATCGTTACTACAGGCAGTGACAAGATAATGAATATTAACTGGGCAACATTCTCTTGGTTAGAGAGTCTATACCACTTCCCTACTACAGGGTTTCTTAGAAAACCAACCCCCTGGTCACAATGACCCCCCCCCCTCACCTTGTGCCCGCTCTCTCACAGCTGATTCGTGAAATGAGCACCATCTTTGCTTTCTTGTCCCCAGCATAGAGAGTCTGAATGTCCACGTAGCCACATATCACGCGGAACAACCACTTGGAGCACGACACACCGAACCTCTCTAGGTATACCCTCAGACTGCGGTTCCTATAACAAGGAGAGAGAGGACAGGTATCACACAGCCAGACAAATATGAATAAATACCTAAGCTCTATTTTTCCTAAAGACATGACGGAAACATTTAGTTGTGATTTAAGAGGGTAAGCTGTACTTGTACTGAGGCATGAGAATGTTTGCAATGTTGCTGGATAATTAGCTAATTTGCGTACACTGAACATGCCTTTAGCTCCTTTAAGAAGAGTCATAATATGTACGCAGAAGCCAGCTCCATGCCAAATGGCTATCGTTCTCTAAGCACCACCTCCCACACACATCACACATCACACACCCCCACACACACATCACATACTCACCAGTGAAACTGTGTCCGCTCCGTCCCTTGCTTCTGTGCACAACACAGCAGATCGAAGCTCACTCCTTGCGAGGGATAACTGAAATAGAACTTCCCCGAGGCCAGCAACTTCCCCACCTCTGTCACGCGCTCCATCTTAGATTGTAGGGTGAGTGGTATGAAGGCAGTCTGTGTGACACGGAACACCTCCGCATCTTGTAGCTTGCCCAGTGGCTGACACTCTGTGATGACCACTAAGTATTGGAAGGTCTCTCTCTCGTGATCCACACTAAGTACACCCAGGCAACCGTACGCTGTTAGACTGTCACCATAGCTACACTCTTTGCGAATGATTTCTAGTTCCACAGGAGCTGTGTGTGTGTGTGTGTGTGTGTGTGCAGGGGATTATGTACATTGCTGCATAAGATATACTATCAAGCTAGCTAGCTAAGACAACACACAGTGTGATGATAAGGTAAGGGACATGCATGGCTTAACACTCACAGAGGACCGCTACAGTGTTGCTCTCAAATAGTAGTGCCTCATCAGGGATCTCTTTGCTCTCCACAAGCACTGATCGTGGCTTATATTTGCGCCACACACGGATAGTTTTTGTGAGCACCATTTCTTCTTAATTCTTAGAGACACAAACATCATATCTGAACGACACACCCACTCTTTTTCTGCTGAGCCACACCCACCATCATTCAGTTTATTGATTATGGTTAAGATCGTTGAGTAATAAAGTCACATACAGGTCTACCCACAATAAAAAAAAATTTATTATAATGTTTGCAAACATAAACCATAAATATTCAATAAGAATTACAGCACACAGAAACAGTACAAAAAAGTCAAACATTTAGAGCTTCAATGCTAAAGTGTCATCTCTCACTTGCTTGAGGAGGACCATGAAAGGCGTGCCTCCAGTGCCAGTCATGTCCAAGCTGGCATTAACACTGTGTCTCCTCTGCATAACAATGTACCGTGTTACTAGAACAATGTGCTCACTTCGAAATGCACTAAACGCTTCCACTGCAAGATCGTAGTTCTTTGACAGTTCAGGATTCTTGGATTGCAGTACATAGTCCCTGACAGAGGGCAGCTGGTCCAAGGCCTCGAGGAACTCCTTGTGTTTTCTTGGCATGTACTCACGCATGGTGTGCAAAAACTCTTGCTCTGATCCAGTATGCTCGACTCTCAGGAATACATCAAATGATGGTACAGATGTACTCTGACCTGCAGAGGCTCCGTGATAAAGCTTTGGTTCTGAGTCTACACCTTCGTATATGATACCATTCGGAAACGCTTTAATTCCTTTAGATCCACTCTGAAACGGTCGTATTTGAAGATAAAATACGAGTGGAGCACAGTGGTCGTACATTCTTTGGAGAGCTTCTGTCATCTCAAGAATGGACTTGGTGATGTTTTCGAGATCAACCACCAAACAATCGTCTTGTTCTTGTTCCATTGATTTGTATGCATGTTCAATGGCTTTAAGCCCAGGAACAGCTGCTAATTCCACAAGTCCAGACATCATGTAGAACCATGATTCGTCTTTCGTGCCAGAGAATGTGAAGACAGCTTCCAAATTGTCAGCAGTCATTCCACCATTAGGGTCACGTAGACAGTAGTTGTAGAGAAGGGTGGAGGCGTATGTAGCCACTGGCTTCAATGTAAGATGCTCAGACACAGCATACCAAGGTATGGCCAGTTTCTTTGGAAGTGTGTCAATCACTCCAGCTTCACCCTCTGCCCAAATGTAGGATTGACTCAAGAATGTCAGTAAACTATAAGCTCTCTGCCATTCCTCTTCACACTTGAGTGTTTCTTTATTGAACTGTCTCTCTGGTAGGGCATCAACCTCAGCTCGTAGCTGCTTGCTCTCGATGAGGGCTGGGATCTTGCTGCAAGTATCTTCCCATGACGAGAAATACTCTCCTGGCAATCTTCTGAGTGGAGGATTGGGTGGGAGAAACCCAGTCCTCTCTGAGATGTCATAGTCGCTCAGTCTAAGTTGCTTCTTTGTTCCATTCATCATCATTCTCAATAATAATTAAAATACAGAGATCTCCATGGACACACCTCCAAAACACCCATCTAATGACGTCAGCTTGAGCCTCCCACGCAAAAAATAAAATGTCTTGCACACATGTACAGATTCTTATTGTGCCACTGCATGACATTGAGAAGCTGTGTGCCAAACAATAGCCTCTTTAGTATAATTTTATTACATTGTATAATTTTATTGCTTGCTAAGGATCATCACCAGTTGTTCAATGTTCACTGGTTCCGATTTTAATTCCTCTTCGTGGAGACGTTTGAAGTCTACCAGACTGAGACGGTCGATATTGTCTTTTGCTGATTCTCCTGGTAGTACACCAACCCAAAAATCAATAAATGCATCGACACTTTCCCAATTTACACGTTTAATTACAGTCTTTGAATGAGACACTTTAAATTGAAGTGACTCCGCCAACTCAGTGTATTGTGATAGATCTTTGTACATCCACTTTTTAAAGATCACATTCTTTTCAAAATCAGGTAAAATCAATTGATTCAATGCACTCCTGGTTGCTGCTGGTAATTTCATGCCTTTCTCTCCATTGACTGTAATAAAAGCAAATATTCCGCTTGTTGCGAGTTTTTCATGCACATTTCGGAACAATGCTTCTTTATCACTAATCCAGTGAATAACGTGCGCTGAAATTACAACGTCATATCCACTACCAGGGAAAGACTGGTCATCTGCCACAAGAAATTCAATGTTTGGTCTTCCATTGTTTTCCTTGGCTACTCTTATTCTATCAGCATCAGGATCAACAGCAATGATGCTCCCTTGCGGTCCCACTTGATCAGACAAGATGACAGCAAGTTGCCCTGTTCCACAGCCTAGATCAAGAACAGAAGCACCCTTTGGAATATCATTAATAAGCTCCAGCAATTCTCTGTTATGATCTTGTTGGATTGAAGATATTTTGCAAGCAAGCTGATCAGAGTCCATAATAATGAAATGGAGAGCTATTTTGGATATATCTTCTACAAATTATAGGATGCTATTAGTGATACTACTCCCCCAGTTGTTTCAAATCACCATTATTCATACACTGATAGACAGCGATAGTGAGTGCTGCACTTGCCGCAGTTGCATGCAGCGCGTAAACAGCTGAAAAATAATATCACGTGGCCCTCACAGACACAGAGGGTCACGCCCACTTCTTCAAGCTCTATTAAAAGCTGGAAAGCTGCTGTACTGTGTTAGCGATTGCGAATACTTGAGACTGAGGCTGCGAGATATACACTGACTACTTGAAGCTGATACACAAGTGGTAAGACTGGTGATATAATTATAGCTGAATGGTTCAATAGCTAGACACAATTTGTAACGACATCACATCACACGATCCACGCACCCACACCCACACACACACACACACACACACACACACACACTGCAGGGAACTGAGCTAGAGGCAGGAGAGATCGAGAGACGGGATGGGCAACACAACGTCTGCCGAGTCTATCGAAGACGACTTGTCCTTCCTAGAACAAGTAAGTTACAAGCTAGCTACTCCGACAGTCACTGACCAACGATTCATTGCTTGCAGCTGCCATTGGAAGAGGCTGTATCAGGAGCTAATGAGAATCTGTTGGACTTGTCCCCATTGTTTGTAGTGGAGTCGCTGCACAAAGCTCTCCTCAATATAAAGTACATACCACTTGAACACACAACTGACCCCCCACATTGCATAAAACTATCCTTTAATTACAGGGAACCCCCCGGCAGTCCACTGGTGATGTACAAAGAGCAGCTGGTGAAATGGCTTCACGATAAGGTGGACAAAATGGAGGTGAGTATCAAAACAGAAACTGAAAATCTAGTCAATTGTGTGGGTTCGTTTTATGTCAGTTTTGGACTTGTAAATTGTATAGGAGGTAGAGGTATAATATTACAGAGAGTGTTGTTTTGTAAGCTGTGGAATACAATACATGGCAGCCCTGAATAATGATTGTCCACACAGGAACTGTAAACAACCTGGTCAATGTACGGTCTATATTCATACCTCTTCTGTGTAGTGGCAGCTGTACCCTAGCATGCTATATGGGGGAGTGTGTGCATGTAATATTACCCCTAACCCCCCAGAGTACTGTTAGTGTGGGGGAGTGTGTGCATGTAATATTACCCCTAACCCCCCAGAGTATCGTTGGTATGGGGGAGTTTGTCAACTTCCTCACGGGGAAGGGCTGTGATCTGGCAGAGGCCACCACCTGCTTCCAAGAGCTGGACACTGAGGGAGAGGGTGGCACTGACATCACCTACTGTCTAGCTGTGAGTTTCATGTGCACTTCAAAGCAATGTGCATTTTGTAATTTGAGCACTAGAGTCGGCTCTGTAACGTGATCCAAATTCAACGATTTTATGATTTTATGAACACTTAGAAGGAGCTCTAAATTAACGTTTTTGGACCAACAGAACTAAAGTAGTGGCCGTTTAAAGATGCTCTATTTAATGCTGGTTATAATTAATGTGCACATATTTCATTACTGTCTTGACCGACGTGTGCTTCCTCTTTGTAGGTGCTCAAGAATAACAACGTGAGAGAGCTTCTTCCGTGTCCCCGGCTACCTGGTATGTTCGTGTATTGTGGGTGTGGCTATATACATGATGATCTAACCCCCCCTCCGTACAGGCCTGATGGATCTGTACTCACCAGAGCGCACTGACTCCTTCTCTCTACACAAAGAACTACTCAAGGTTAGATTTCATAAAGCCATACATTTCCAGTTTTGATTTCCTCTTTCATAAGTTGAAGATTCCCTCGCCATATTAAGTGTGGTCAAGAATATTGTCTTGATTGAGTTGTACTCCTCATGTACTGATGAGTGGGTGTTGACATGCCACACCACCCCCTCACACGCCCACACCACCCCTCACACACCACCTCCTCACACGCCCACACCACCCTCACAGTACCTGGTCCGCTATCGTGTAGGATCGGACAAGTTGGTCCTCCCCTCACTCACCCAGATCAACAGCAGTCTGGAGCAGAGGATGAAACTAGTGGCAGGACGTTGCATCATGATTGACGAGAAAGAGAAAGGTGGGTGTGGTTTCAATGGCTAGCTAGCCCCAAAACTTAGTGCTCAATTTCCCAATGAAAATATACATTCAGTAGCTTTTAGGAAAAAACCATCCAATGACATGCTTACATATTTATAATGTCGTACCGAATTTGCTATATATCGCTGTATCAAGAGTAGATTGTATCTAGTGCTTGTTGCTATGCACAGAGCTTGAGTTGCTAGGGGGCGGGGCTGACACGGAAGAGGATGAGGGGACAGAGAGATTGGTCCTCTCAAAGTGCTACTCTAAAGTTCAGGTCTCCTCTGGCGAGAAGAAGATAGATGCGTGAGTTTCATCTCATTGAAATGTACGCTAGTGTTTATAAAGTTGAACGTACGTGTATAATTATGTTGCTGTAGTGTGCTCACATTATTATGTTGTATAGAACAATGGTGCAGCTGTAGTCCTAGTAGTGTGTGGGCGTGTGTGTGTGTGTGTGTGGGCGTGTGTGTGTGTGAAGGTTATCTCTCTCCCTACACACAGGTTGTTTGACAACTCTATTGATACGTACTGGCAGTCCAACGGGTCACCACGGTCACACTATATCAGGTACTCACACACTTACTACAATGTCCTCCATTGCTTCCTGTACTAGACCATTCTAGGATTCCCTAATTTCACTGTCACAATATTCTATCTTTGTACGTGATGAGCAATTCCTCACACAACTGTTGCTTGTCTCGCACTACAGAGTCAGGCTGTTGTCAGGGGTGATGATACAAGAGTTAGCGGTGTCCGTCAGGTCAGGTGACGACAGCTACATGCCTAAGGCCATCAGCATTTCCGTTGGCAACTCAGAATCTTCCCTCAAGGAGATCAAGACCATCCAGATACCAAGGTCAGTCTACTTTGCTGGCTATGATTGTCTGGAGGGGGTATTTCTCGTTAAAACTAATTTAATCAAGGTTATTGATAACATTCCTAAGATTGACCGTATTAAATTTTCCCCTACGTGTACTACAAGTTTATATTATATAATATATAATTTTTAATAGTTATTTCTGTCTCCATGTAGACAAGTGAACGGTCGCCATGTGCTCATGAGAAGCATCTCCTCCAACTACTCCATCATTCAACTCAACATCAAGAGTTGCCATAGCGATGGCTGTGACTGTCGTATCAGAGGTCTACACATCAAAGGATGCAGGTGCTTGTATACTTAACTCTTCCACCACTGGAATAATTTAAATTTAACCCATTTGGCCATTACACACTTATAGATACAAGAGGGAGATAGAGCCGAGTCTGATGGATACCATGGCAATATGGTACCTGAACATAGTGGCGTGCACGGCCAAGGCTGCCATCCCACTGTCCCCAGCTCTGAGGGACACCATCCTGCAGCAGTCCAAGTGAGTATACTGTACATGGTTGGTATTATATGGTCATGCTTACACTCACTGTACATGGTTGGTATTATATGGTCATGCTTACACTCACTGTACATGGTTGGTATTATATGGTCATGCTTACACTCACTGTACATGGTTGGTATTATATGGTCATGCTTACACTCACTGTACATGGTTGGTATTATATGGTCATGCTTACACTCACTGCACATGGTTGGTATTATATGCACTCACTGCACATGGTTGGTATTATATGGTCACTGTACATGGTGGTGGTTGGTGTCATTACTGATAATTTGTGGTTTTCAGTTTCTGGCTTTCATTGAAATATTTATACCACTTACATTTTTATCACCCCCCCACACATCCCGCCCACACACACACACAGAATGTCCCTGAAGTCGCTGTCTCCGTTATCCCTCTCTCCCACGTCCCCACTCAAACCAGACTTCTTCTCGACCTTTGTTATCGCCGAGATGGACAAGTTCCTCACCTCACTTTGGTACGAACTCTAATATCCTAATAATATCCTGATAATAATTATCCTGATAATATCCTAGTAGTATCCTGATAATATCCTGATAGTATTTGCTAGTATCCTGATAGTATCCTGATAGTATCCTGATAATATCCTAGTAGTATCCTGATAATATCCTGATAGTATTTGCTAGTATCCTGATAGTATCCTAGTAATATTCACTGGTAATATTCACTAGTATCTGCTGTTATTACAGCCTGCCTGAGGAGACCTACGTGTCAGTGGGGGCAGACCCTCTCCACGTCCTCTTGTCCTTTGCCCTCGCTCACGGCAACGTCAACACCATCCTCGACACACTGCAAATACTGATAGGTGGGTGTGGTCTTGTAACATTGGGAGGAGGATGAATAATATATATATAACTGGAATGTTTAGTTGGCCCGTGTCGTTGAGTGGAGTATAAAACATTCCCTAACTTATACATGTGCTTACACGGAGAACAATCTGTAGTTTTGTATACTTTGGTTCATAATGCCTCCTATTCAGATAACACCACACTCGAGTTCTCACTGCTCCCACTGCTCAAGAAGATGGAAGAGATGAAGTCAACTAAGAAACAGAGACACTGTGAGTGTGTGTGTGTGTGTGTGTGTGTGTGTGTGTGTGTGTGTGTGTGTGGGTGGGTGTGTATGTGTGTGTGTGGGTGTGGGTGTGTGTGGGTGTGTGTTGGTTTATAGTTTGCCCCTCCCTCCTCTTAGCGGAGCTGCTCAAGCTGGAGGTGGTGTCATGTGACGGGGGACAGAAGGATGAGGAACATGGTCCCACCTGTATCCTCTCCAATACACCGGACAACTCCTCTGGAGGTACATATACACTACACATGTCAATTATGATTTTCCTTGATTTAATATCGTGCTAATAATAGCAGTATTTGCTAGTATACATGCACCTATTAGTGTTCACTGTGCCAGCCCAAGGAGACGTATGTGTACACAGGCTCCACTCTATACACCACCCACACACCGCCCACCACACACCCTCACAGATCCGTACATCAGTGACAAGGACAAGAAAGTTGTCAATATTCTTCTCAAGGAAGAGTCCTCCTCGGTCATTCAACTGTCTATGCTGAAGGTCAAAGTTCAGTCTGGGGCGCAGGGGGCCAGGGCAGGACTAGTGTTCTTGTTGACCTCTGAACCCAAGGACCTGGAGGATCTCGCCAAACAGACAGAGAAGTATGACAACTGGACAATGGACGACTACACTGAGATGAGGTGTGTGTGTGTGTGTGTGTGAGGGGGGAGGTTACATTGGTAGCAATAATTTATATCACGAACTTCAGATCTCAGAGTTCAGAGTCCACTGACGAACTTTGCCCTGTGGCATACTTCGAGCCTAACAAGGACAGGTAAGGACTGTGTACATGTGGTGTGCATGTGGTGTACATGTGGTGTGCATGTGGTGTACATGCTGTCTCCCTATGATGCAGCTGCCTGGCAGAGGTGACCCCTAACGCTGGCAAGCCTGCAAAGGTGAGGGGAAGCACACACAAGCAGTGACTGTTATTTGCTTGCAAGCTTATTCTTTGGCTCCACACACCACGCACACACACACACACACACACACACACACACACACACACGCACGCACGCAGTATGTGCTGCTCAAGTTCCTGGCCTCGGACAAGGAGGATGTGGAGCGTGTGGGCGTGCATTGTGTGAGGGTGTGTGGACACAAGATTCTCTCGGACGGACCTGGCATCGACTCCTTCCTCGAGAAGCTGGTGAGTGGGTGTAGTGTTAAAGCATCTTGGAACGGCCATAACTTTAGTTCAGTTGATCCAATAATATTAATTTTTAGATTTTCTGAAAGCTTAAAGATAGTGATGTTTGGGCCTGTTTTTGAAAAAAAAATATACAGTATGTGATATGGTATTTCCCTCTATCTTGTGTAGGATTCCATAGCTCCTCTGACTGACGAGCCGTGTGTCTTAGGGGGTGTGGTCTTGATCCGAGTACTTGGTTTTCTAGCAACCTTGCTGGCTGACCTGCACTTCCTCCAGCTGCGCAGGAAGGCAGCTGCTCTGGACCCCACCCTAGTGGGAGTGAGTGAGGGGGCGGGAGGGGTGATGGGGCTACAGTGTACATGTACATGTACATGCAAGCTTAGTGTATAACTCACTATGTGTATGTGTACATTGTACATGTGTATTGATTTCTGCACTGACCTAATACAGGAGGTCCACTTGGCAGTGGACAACTTGTCTCTGGAGAAGATATGGAACATCTACATTCCCCTCACTCTGAAGTGAGTCAGCCCCTACAATTATACCACACACACACACACACACACACACACACACACACAACACACAACACACTCCACACACACACCGCACACACACACAGTCCAGAGCCTCAGGCTGAATATGCCAGCATTCTTTGTCTGCACTTGCTCAAGTCTGCCCTCCCATTCATCAAACCCAGTCGGCCAACTTCAAATAAATTGACTTCTGTGCCATCAGAAGTCCTCTCACACTTGTGTGGTATCCTAGACTCGGCTGAGATTGACTCAGCTGTTAAGAGTGTTGCACAGGACATTATTGTGGAGGGTGTGGTCATCTTCTTCCCTGACGCCAAGGCCAGGAAGGAGTACCTCCTGAGCATGATCGGGGCCGTCCTGGTGAGTGGGTGGATGTGTGAGGTGTGTGGAGGGTGTGGGCTTAGTTTGGGAAGTTTTGACGTCCGGAAAGTTGCTTAATTATCAATGGTGTGTGTGTGTGTTGGATAATGGTACTGCAAACATGTGCGTGTTTGATATTGTCCCCTCCTACTCAGGACGAGAATCAGCCCAAGTCATGGTGGCTCAAGTTTGAGGCTCTCTGTCATTATTTCAGCAAGACTGACAGCAACTCCGTCCTCAATTTACCAAAAACCCTCTCTGAGACCACACCCCTTGACCCCACCCCCACACTCAACATACTCACCACTATGCTCACTGTTGCCACTAGAGAGGTTAGTATCACATGACTATCACATACACTGGTCAATTTGTTGCTTCGTATACATGTACAGTCATAATGTACTCGGTACTATCACATGACAATCACATGCAGGCCCAGAACATCATTGTAACAGGGACAAGCAAACCGGATGATCTGGTTAAGTTGTTAAGTGCTCTCCAGGCGTCACTGCTCATCTGGTGTCAGAGGATGTTCAAAGCTTCAGAGGAGGAGGAAGTTAAGAAGACAGTGTACAATCTCCTGGCTGAGTGTGAGTGTGCTTTCCTATGCTAGATATCATGCTATGATTGGGAAACCTAGAACCTTTGTGCAGTGCCCCACTGTGTGCATGTGTTATGTCTTCTCTCGACCTGCACAGATGTGACGCGTCTGGTCCAATCTTGCACAGAGCTCTTACACAAGTTAGACCAACTAGAAGAGGTTTCAGTAAGTCAACAGCTACTAGAGTTCTGGTGGTCCAAATTCAATGATTTCTGATTTTCTAAAAGCTTAGAAGGAGCTCTTTCAGATCGCATTATCAAATCTCAAATTTAAAACGTGCCATAATTTCTGATTTTCGGGAAAAGACCATGGGCAATGCTATTTTGTCAAAACCAGGCCCAAAATAGACTTTTGATTCGAACACACCATCTGAAAGGCCTCTGTTTAAGCTTTCAGAAAATCATAAAAGTAATGTTATTGGACCAACTAAACTAAAGTTATGGCCGCTCAAAGATGCTTTATTTCCCCTTCATTTTGAATGTGTGTTTATAAGCAATACATACATGCATGACATGTAGGACTCTTTACTGGAGATTCTGAGGAAGTCGTTGCTAGGGCGACCACTGCCGGAGATGGTGAGTGGTGTGCAGTGTCTGTGATTCATCATGTGATTATTTGCTGCCTCCAGTTGGTGTTCCTGGCCACAATGACAGACTCTGGTGGTATGAACCCTGTGAACCTGAGTAATAGACTCCACCCACTAGTGCCCGCCCTCTCAAACATTGTCAATAAAGTTCCCTCCATTCTCCTCAAGGTACGGTCCTGTTATTGAAGCCACACCTACTGACACCCCCCCTCACCAGGTGGACAGTCCCGAGCTCCTGTCATGTAACACCCCCGAGAGTGTGGTGAGTGTGTGGACACGTGAGTCACCACATAACTACGAGAACAACAGCGACAAGACGGAGGACTTCGTCTGCTCCTCCGCCACAAGGTATGTCACATGATCAGTCAGGTAATGATTATTGATCTTTATATCGATGCAGGTTTGTAGTTGAGTTCGATCAGCGATGTCATACTGAGAGACGGTGAGTTTATCAGTATCATAATTATTACTGCATAATTATAATTATATGTACAAAAATTTTTTCATGTTTACTTATTTTTATGCCATTTTAATTGGTGGAGTATTGCGCCTTTAATTCCCTTACTGGTCTGAAACACTGTATTGTACAGTTGGTGTTGCTTTAATGAAGCCACGCCCCTTTATTTACTGAAGCCCCGCCCCCTCTTTAGATACGACTACCTGGAGTTCACTGACACTCAAGGATCAAAGACTAAGTTCGATGGAGAGTGTGGGTCAGATAGGTGGACCAAGAAGGCGGAGTTCAAAGGTCAGAAACTAACATTTAAGTTTCACTCTGATGGCAGCAACAACGAGTGGGGATACAAGTTTACGGTGAGCACATGGTGGTCATGTGACATATACTGATGTCATGTGATATGATTTAAATTCAGTTCTATACACTAAGTACATTAAGGGAAGCCGAATAGCCAACAAGACTCAAGGTTAATACAAGGCTATTAATGGTTTATATTTATTCTGACCCAGCTGAAAGCGTACGGTGTGTCCCCTCCGTCTATGCACTGGATACTAGACGCACAGATCTCACTATCTAGTCTCCTTGGCCTACTCTCCTCCACCACCCTCGGCAAGAAGAGGACTGAGCGGCCAATCACATCGCCCGACAAGACGGACCAAGAGAAGGAAGAGGAGAAGTTAGTGGATAGTGAGCTTTGGAAGACATTGTTTCGAGGCGGCTACATGGTGGGCAAGCTGACACGGTCCCTGTCAGAGTTCCACGTGAGTTGCTGTAGTAACAGCAGTTTAGGAGTCGCTCTGAACTGTGATAGCTCTCTTTAAGAGCCCGTAACTTGACATCACTGTAACTTGAGTGGGGATTCTCCAATGTCACAACTAACCTGTGCATGTACATGTAGTAGCTCCCTGATAGAGCCGTGTGTGTAGATCAATGATTCATTTCGGGCCCAAATATTTCAATTTTTCGTGGGCTATTAAGCATTGAGTTAATTAGGATTGTGTATCCATTTTGAATGCCCAGTGAATGTGTATTCTCCCCCCCCCCCCAGGCTGCCAGTCCTGCTGACTCAGCACTGTGCACTATGCTGCAAGACCTTGCTAACGGTCCGGAGGGGGTGGGGCTACAACTACTGGAACTGTGAGATTCCTTCTTAATCTGATTGTGATCTGTGTACAGCTTGTAGTACCGTATGGGCCTTGTATTGTGACTGTACTTACTAGCATTGCCTACACAACTTCAAGTAGACCATGAAAATGGCTCCTGTGATGTGTTTAAATGCTCCTTCTCCAAATGTACAGCTGTCGTGCGGACACTAAAGGTCACTTCTACGGTGGACCCACAGTGGACAAGGCAGTCAACTCCGTGTTTGCTGCCCTTATATGGCATTCACAGGACATCCGAGAGGAGCTCCTCCCATTTGGTGAGTCATGTGATATCATGTGACTGTCATGTGATGCGCTACACCACTCAGTATCCGAAGAGAATCCGCCCAAAGTAACGCCCGGTGTACTCACGGCTTTCAAAGCTGCCGAGGCTATGAGGAGAGATCTGGTGAGTGAGTGTGGCCTGGTAGGTGTGGCCTAATCCATATGTGGGCGTGGCTACAGGTGGAGGCACGACAGCAAGTGATGCAGAGCAACGAGGAGGGGAAAGAAGAGGAGGCAAACAAAGAGAAGGAAAAGATCGATGAGGATGCCCCTGGTAATCAGCAGTACAATTAACTTTATTGTACACATACCTCACACCTCACACACTCACACACATCACACATCACACACCCCACACACACCTCACAGTGACAGCGTGCTTCGAGAAGGCAATGTTCCTGCTCAAGTTCTCTGGGCTCTCTCGTCGTAAGAACCCACTGTCCACTAGCGGCAGTCGGCCACAGTGGGCTAGGAAGAGCCTCAAGTGGCAGAAGGTCACCACTGCTGTCTCCACTGTGGGGGTGCTCAAGCAGCACGTTAGTATCCAGTAGTATCCAATAGTATCCAGTGATATTCAGTAGTATCCAATAGTATCCAATAGTATCCAATAGTATTCAGTGATATTCAGTAGTGTACTAGAACATGTATATATTCAGTGGCGTTTCAGAGCCCGTATTTTGTGTTCAATTTCAAAACTAATTGATGCATTCAATAGCTCTCAGAATTACCTTTCCAATGATGTGCTTATGTTGATGTCCTGCCTGCAGCTGACTAGTTCCGAGGAGAAGGTGTCGGAGAAGTATCCATCATTTGACCTCATTCTGAACTTTGTCAAGAACGAAGCCTTATCAGTGGATCGTGTACAAGCTCTTCTTAAGCAGAGAGAGAAAGTGGCGCGCTCTGTTGCAGAGACTTACGCTTTCCTAGCTGAAGTTGTTACAGTCATGGGAATGGGAAATTTGTTCGAGGTAAAGTTATGTGGCCTTCATATCTCTTACTCACCCCCACACACACACACACCCACCCACACACACACACACCCACACACACACACACACACTCAACAGCTGTCAGGTCTTGTCCTGTTACAACAAGTGCTCTCAAAACAACAGTTATTTCCAAGGTACGTATATAATGCAATGCTTGTTTGTAGGTGTGGCTTAACTTGAACTCTGTACTCTTATTATTACCTCAGGCATTATGCGGCCAAGCTGGATGGGTGTGGTCTAGAGCTGGAGAACCAGGTGCGCAAATCGTATCGTCGACTCCTCACTAAGCTAGTCGAAACAATCAACTCTTTCAAGAAACCTTCCTCAAAGTAAATGCACTAGAGTAGAAATACACGCTATAATAATATTATGAGAGCATTTCTTATAATTATATCGTCTCAGGGAGCATTCTTTCTCTCGTTCTTTGGTCCTCCTGTTTGTGTGTCACCTGTTGGATTTTGACTGGCAGGACTATGACCATGCCCTCCTCTCCGAGCTACAGCTGCCAGAGTTCCTGTTCAGCAATGCCGTTGGTGTGTGTGTGCGGGTGTGTGTGTGTGTGTGTGTGTGTGTGTGTGTGTGTGTGTGTGTGTGTGTGTGCGGGTGTGTGTGGGTGTGGGTGTGTGTGTGTGTGGGTGGGTGTGGGTGTGTGTGGGTGTGGGTGTGCTAGTACCTGAGATACCTATGTACAGGTATTGTACGGTTATTGTGTTCAGGAAGTACATGTACAGCTGTATATTAACCACACCCACTTCCCGCCCCCTCACAGAATACTCAGTGACGGGTGATCGTGAGCCAATGGAGAAGTTCGAGGGAGAAGACGAGATGTTGGAGAAGTACGAGGTGTACATGAAGATGCTCCAGTTGTTCAATGACCTCCCTTCTTCTCAGAGCTGGAAGGAGATGTTAGAGATGCCTTATTGTATGGAGCATCTCAAGGTACACTAACCCTCCGTCTGTCTCATGGTAGGGGGCGGAGCTTTGCACTTGGTCCAGGAGGGTGGGCTGGGTACATGTACTACTGATCTCTGGTATGATTACTTTGATACGGATGTGAATAGAACGTGTATGATGACTTGTGTTGCTATGACGATCAGTTCATTTGTATCTGTATGTGCAAGTGTTGAAGTTGGTAGAATTGTGTCACATGACCTGCATAACCCCCCCCCCCCACACACACACACAGGATACACACATATTCCTGGTAGCAATGTCCCTGTATAGCGACCGTATCTCGATGAACTGTGACAATTGTTCCTCAACCATCCGTGGGCGTTGGTTCCGTGACACTGAGGTGGAGGAGGACTATGACCTTTGCACCTCCTGCTTTGACAGTATGTACACACACACACACACACTGTAGCTAACAATCCACACTGGTAATGAGGGCTACAAGTCATGTTAGTATACTGCTCCTTAAGCTCTGTATTGTGCTCTGTACTTATTGAATGTTTAAGATGTATTCTGCCTGCCTGCCTACAGATGAAGATGGGAGAGAGAAAAGTGCCGATCACAAGTTCATGTCTTTAGGGTAAGTGTGTTACAATACTTTGACACCTCCTCTTGTACATAACATTGTCCGATGATGTCATATCATTGTCTATAGTCTATATTATACGTCTGTGTTTCTTTTGTAGGCGGTATGGTTGTGATATTTGTCACATGGCTGTGATGGGACATCGCTTCCACAGTGAGACACGCTGTGATTACGATCTCTGTATCGGCTGTTTCAGGAAAGAGCAAGCAACAGGGTAAGTCCCTATAGTAGTCATGTGATCATACTAGCATGTCATGTGACGGCACAGGAGGGATGACTCGTGGACAGTGTTCCCCTACACTGAGATGACTCCTAGTGGGCAGAGGGGACGATACTGGAGCAGTGATAAAGGTACTGCGTTGCGTGGTGATGTCCTTAGTTACTGTGGTGAATGTCCTTAGTTACTGTGCCATTTTTATATACATTACAATATTCTATTCTTCACTCTCTACAATCTGCCCCCCCCCCCCCATTGTCTAGGAGAGGTCACTGGGTTCAAGTACCAAGATGGTTACTTGTTTAAGAGCACCCCAGCTAGTCAGGTACGTGGCTACGTCCATCAACACTGCTGGATGCTCTTCTCCTCTCTGTGTCTGGGCATGGCCAACACCGTCAACAAGCCAGGTGAGGGGGGCGTGGTGGAGGGGGTGTGGTGTCATATTGTACAAAGGCTGTGCCCCCATCAGCATAATTATCATTGTCAAGAGCTACAGATTGCTTCTCTTAGTTTTGCTTTTTAGTGAAATTAAATTATCTTGAGTAGAATTCAAGCATACTAAAAACACACACCCACACACCACACACACACACACACACACCACACACACACACACACACACACACCACACACACACCACGCACACACACACCCACACACACACACATCCACACACACACACACACACACCACACACACACACACACACACACCACACACACACCACACACACACACACACACACACATCCACACACACACACACACACACACCCACACACACACCACACACACACCCACACACACACACGCACAGTACTAGAGCTTGACTACTTACAACAGGCGAGCAGGATCAAGTACAGCTGTCTCAAGCATCTCTCTGTGTCACTACGAGCAGCCGTACTCGATCAGCATGACCAAGGTCAGAGTACAAATTATATATCTACGTTCCCTAACGTATATATTTTTTGCTGACATTGCTACCTACAGCTTCCAAGAGGAAAGCTGATAAGAAAATTGAGGAGGAGGAAAAAACGAAAGAAGAATCGAAGCAAGAGGGAGCAGACCAATCAGAACAAGCCAGCCCAGTCGACCAATCAAAAGAGGGCACTTCTATTGACCAATCAAAAGAGGGGACATCTGTAGATGAAACTGACTTCTCTGTTCCATCAGAGGCCACACCCACTACAGCAGAGGCCACACTCACTATAGAGGATATCACTACCAGTGTTGTCACGCCCACTGGAGATAGCAAAGAAGAAGAGGAGGAGAGTCCGATCGTGAAGGCTAGCAAAAGACCACAGGACATGGACTCTAATATTGGCTTCAATGAGAGGAACTTCTCCACTTGTTACATGGACAGTATCTTAGGGCTGCTCACAGCCGTACTACCCAAGGAGTTCAATGTACGTACATGTATAGTGGGTGTGGTTAATATAGTAGTGGGTGTGGTTAGTAGAGTGAGTTAAGAAAATCAATCCACGGAATTCAAGTTATGGCAGCTAAAAGAATCCCCGAACCATTGAATAAACGGGAGTAGTGGGTGTGGTTGTGTACAGTGCATGTATTATGCAGTGTTATGTTTTTGTTCTAATTGTTGATTTTGTATTTGTCCAGTTGTCTGCGTGGATTCAACACAAGCAGGATATTGAGGTGTTCTTAGCGGAGGAACTTCTACCATCACTGCTACAGCTGTCAAGGTAAGCTCACCCACACCCCCCCCACACACACACACACACACACACACACCCTCCACAGCTGTTGTGAGGTGACCTCCCCCCTGCGACTACAAGCCCTCCTGGTAGCGGCCCAGTACTTTGCCCGCCTCAACCCACAGGTGGCAGACCGTGCCGTAGAGATAGCTGAGGGTCAGACCCCCCACAGTCTTCAGTTAGAGACTGGATGTGCCGGACTAAAGACTGTTCAGTTCTTCTTCAACTGTGGAGCATCTTCTCTGGAAAGGTGGGTGTGGCCAGTGGGTGTGGCCAGTTAAATTGTGATGCATCAATTGATGTCGTGCATAATTCCAAATTAATTTGTAGAGAAAAACAGGCTGTACATAATTATACTTACATTTGTGCATATAATTATTGCTACATCTCTAGTATTGCACGTTATGTTGCCCCTCCCACTAGGTCTGACTTTACTGGTGCATCAACCGCTGAGTCTTGCCTGCTCTTGCTGTCTCGGCCACTCCCCTGGCGTCCTGCTCTCTCTGCTACCATAGCAACCACCCTTGGTATAGGCCTAGAGAACATGGATCTCAGCTCAATGTTCAGTCTACTCATACTGGCTGGATTTCCCAAAGTGAGTGGGTGTGGCCTGTACATGGGGAATTCCCCAGGTTCCTCGGTACAATATAGCCTGTAGACATATCTTATGTTGAAACATTTGTGTTTTTTGTTCGTATTGATCATCAATCATACCACCCACCCACACACACACACACACACACACGCGCGCGCGCGCACACCCACACACACACACACACACACACACACACAAGGTGCCGAGGGCTGGTAGTCTGCTCACATACACTGGATCAGGTGATCTTCCGTCCCCCGTGGTACTGCTCAAGGTAGAGGAAAGTGGGCGTGGCTGTGCCGTCAATCTCAAGACAAGAGAGAAGATTGTGGTGAGTTTGGAAATGTCTCTAATCAGGTTTTTCGTGAAATGGTGAATATTGTTCCTCCATAGGCCAAGTTGTCCGATTATGAGATTGAAGAGTCTGCTCCTGATTGCATCGACACCTCTAAGATGGACACCATCCTACCTCTAGTAAAAGCTGCCCTCAAGTCTGTCAAGCCAGGTGTGTGTGTACATGCGAATGCTCTATATCAATAACAGCGTGCTTATCTTAACGAGGTACACGATTCTGTAGACACTGAACGATGTGTGGAGAATGTTTGGATACTGGGGCTGTCCCTCAAGGCTCTCTACATCATACTCCAG
The DNA here is from genome assembly GCF_963675165.1 of Halichondria panicea. NCBI lineage: Eukaryota > Metazoa > Porifera > Demospongiae > Suberitida > Halichondriidae > Halichondria > Halichondria panicea. The sequence continues at coordinate 184,205 of NC_087393.1, read as the reverse complement.
GTATGCTAGCTACAATTATTATACGCTGTTGACGTTTTTACTGGCTTTCTGTCGTTGTTTATAGTCTCCCGAGTCAGAGGGTGTGGTCAAGATGCTGGTTGACATGGGAATAGTACCAGCTATCATGAAACTAGCCTCAAGGCCAACCAACTTCAGTCTCAAGTGGAGACTAGCTGAGCTAGAGGTATGAGAATAAGTACTGCTATTTGTGCATTTATTAATTACCATATAGCGTAAAATTTTAGACCCACATAATTTTCTCCTCTTGTGTGTTGAATAAATGTGGCGCTATTTGGTCAATGACACCGTGTCTTCCGTTAGCTATAAGTAATTCATTCACCTAATTTCGTGTACGATTGAACTAAATGTTGCGCTATACAGACATTTTAGGACATTATTTTGATTTCTGCATAACCCCCAGTACATGTGTATATGGTGACACGTGTGTCATAGCTGTGTAATGGTTGCCATGGTTGCCAGGTGTTGGGGATGAGCATGTACCAGCCAGCTGGAGCTGTACAAGACACCGACTCTGATGAGACTACTGAGGAAGAGCCCACTGCCGCTGCTGCAACTGAAGGCAGCAAAGAAGACAAGGATGAGCCCGCCAGCGATGATAAAGATGAAGATGATGAGGACAATGATGATGAGACCAAAAATAATGCCAAGATTTTAGAGGGTCTATCGGAGGAGGTGTGCTCCATGCTACAGGTGGGTGTGGTCAGTAAACTGTCCTTCATACAGTGTCATTTGGCTAATCATATTATTGTCAGTTTGTGCGATACATATATGTATTGACCACACCCACTACCCCACCCCCCAGACGCTGTCCGAGGTGTTCATGTGTCCCATGACAGTGCTGCGGGCCATGCATGAGAGTGTGGATGGTAACATGGATAGGTTCATGGCCATCACTGAGCAGAGGTGAGGACCAACACTTTTCTATAGCCATAACTTAAGATCTGGTGGTCCAATTTCAATGATTGTGTGGTTAAAGAGTTGAGTTGCTCACATGATTCTCCCACACACACACGCACGCACGCACACACACACACACACACACACACACGCACGCACACACACACACGCACATACACACACACACACACACACACACACTGTGCAGCTATAGTGAAGGAGAGTTCAAACCTTCCGATGAAATACTAGAAGCTGCTAAAAAATGGTGAGTATTATATATAACATCACACCCACACCACACACACACACACCACACACACACACACCCACACACACACACACACACACCACACACACACACACACCACACACACAGGGAGATAAAGAAGGTTTCAGACAGTGTGACTGTTGAGAGTGTCCAGCAGAGCACTGAGGATGTGGGTGTCACCAGACTGGTCCCCGTGGAGATTGACATCAAGTAAGCACATACATGTACAACTGTACCAGTAGCAGTCTGTGTACAATAGCTGCACTTGCTCATACATGCACAGTAATCTGTGTATAGTATTCTATCTTTGTTGCTCTGTCACTGCAGATCAGTGGAGGCCATTGCTGAAGATCAGAGCATCTTCAAGAAAACTAAGAACCTGCTGAAGTCAGACTCCAAAGAAGAGGTGTGTCTCCTAATACAGTAGACATGTTATTACCCTCCTCCCACTTATCTAGGAACCCAAGAATTCCTCGGCTGCTAGACAAGAATCTTACTCCCTACTATCTGATGAGTTGACCTCCCTCAAGAACAAGCCGCCCTCGAGAAGCACCATGTACAAGACGTTCTATGCCATTGCAGTGCTACAAGCGAGACGTGTGTTGTCACGACTACTCGTAAAGTGGGCGGACACTGGTATGAGACTGAGCACCTCCTCTCTCGGCTGTACGGATATGCCGCAATACTTCTGTCTACTGGACCTCCTCGTCAAACAGGAGGGAGAGGAGGTGTGTGTGTGTGTGTGGTGGAGTGGGCAGGGCAATTGTATGATGCGTGTACCGTATTAAGGCGACACTCTAATTATACGAACATTTGGATATTTCTTCCATTTAGCGCCATTCATTGTTTTGTGTACATATAGTTTGTACTATTTTCTCCTCAGATTCTGTCATCAGTGCTGTCATGTACTGAGCCAACAGAGCTTATTAGTCTAGTGCTGACAGCTGTACAGTGTATGAGTGAGGTGTCCGTTGGCAAGGAAACACGAGTCATCAAGTACACCCAGGACAGCAACATGAAGGAAACAGTGAGTGGGCGGATATTATACTAGACCTAGCTAAGGCTGTCCTGTGGACTATTACCAGTGTAGTGTATGGTTGAGTGTATTGTATGGCTGTTTTGTACATTGTAATTAAAGTGCCGACACTTCATATCATATTTTGTGGGATCTTCCTTCATAATTATAATGCATTAAATTCCTTTAATCTCTTTATACAGGGAAAGATCAATATCCCTAATGCTGCCAACCTCAATATTACATTGTAAGTTTTGATATAGATTTTGCATATCTGCGAAATATATTTTATCTTCCTGTCGTTCTTTTCAGCCATCCAATCAACGGCTCTCTCAAGTTCTCATCATCAATCAATCTATCACAGAATGCCAAGAGCCACACCTCTACGACCTTTGACCCTGAGGATCGTCAGAGTCATGTGATCCCTGGAGACACACTGTACTACGAGGTGGATATGGTTGGCCCTAGCAACAAAAACACTACCTGTACCTTCACAGTCAATGGCACACAGATGGGAAGGTGAGTATCGTACTGTTCTAATTAAAGGCAGCAAAATTATTACGTGTTGCATATTTTTTAGACGGTAGCTTATTAGTTAGAATACTGCAGACGAAATTTAAGAATGTCACTCATCATGTCCTCAGGTTTGACACTGGCCACTCCATCCTAGAGCAGTTACTGTGCCGAGACTCCGCCCCTATCCCTGCCCCCTCCCTCCCCCTCTCTCGTCTGTGGCCCCTCCTCATAGTCGTGGCTTGCAAGTACACTGGAGCCCAACGTCTGAAGGTAGTCAAGCTGCTCATGAGATTAGTGGGACTACAGAGCTCTGGTAGGAGTGAGGGAGGTGACACAGTGGTGGTCTCTAAGGACCGACTGGAGCTGTCTGCACTCAAGCCTCTCTGGCAGCTGTACACCACTCTCATCAAGACCTATGGTGGGTCTTACAGCTAGCATGATAGTGTGCACTGAGGGGACCACAGTGTGTATGTACACAGTGCTAGCATGATGGTGTGCACTGAGGGACCACAGTGTGTATGTACACAGTGCTAGCATGATAGTGTGCACTGAGGGGACCACAGTGTGTATGTACACAGTGCTAGCATGATGGTGTGCACTGGACCACAGTGTGTATGTACACAGTGCTAGCATGATGGTGTGCACTGAGGGACCACAGTGTGTATGTACACAGTGCTAGCATGATGGTGTGCACTGGACCACAGTGTGTATGTACACAGTGCTAGCATGATGGTGTGCACTGGACCACAGTGTGTATGTACACAGTGCTAGCATGATGGTGTGCACTGAGGGACCACAGTGTGTATGTACACAGTGCTAGCATGATGGTGTGCACTGAGGGACCACAGTGTGTATGTACACAGTGCTAGCATGATGGTGTGCACTGAGGGACCACAGTGTGTATGTACACAGTGCTAGCATGATGGTGTGCACTGAGGGACCACAGTGTGTATGTACACAGTGAGGTTTTAGTCTTAACAAACTAGTAGAATACTAAGTGAGCGTTTGAGCTACAGTGGATACAATTCCCTTTTCCTTTGTATACCCCCCCCCCCCCCACACACACACACACACACACACACACACACACACACACACACACATCACACACACGCACGCACATCACACACACACACAGAGGAGAAGACGAAGGGTCAGCAGTTGCTCTCTCCTGAGATTATTAGAGTATTCACTGAACTCTTCCTAACCATTGAAAACCTGGCAGAGGTAGTACAGTAGTTACCATGGCCACCATGCAGTACTGTGACAGCTCTAAACTCTTATTAGACAACCCCCTGAATGATCTGTCCTGTAAACTATGACTGGTGTCGTCTTAATCAGATTCTTAGAGTAACATCTCATAGTCCCCTAACCTTTGACCCTCTTTCTCCTCCCAGGAATGGGGGATCTCCCATGACCTCATGATTCGCACTATCACCAAGGAGGAGCTCAACAAGTGGTTGGAGAAAGGCATCGCTAACGTGGCCTTCGTTAGTCTCGCACTCGGGCTGGACAACACAGCAGCTGCAGCTTTTATCAAGGCCAAGGTGGGAATAGTATAATTATGTAATTAAAAGGCTAAATATTTTACATTATTTAGACTGTATTAACTACATAACCCTTGCCCCTGTAGAGTGAGTATGTTCCCCCTCCTCCCACGGCCAAGCATAGTTGGGAGGGGGCAGTCAGTGATGATGGAGGAGGCTCTGAGGACACTGACTCATTTGACAACACAGAGGAGGAGGAGGACTCGTAAGTATGAGAGTGTGGGGGTGGGGTGTGTGTGCGTGCGTGTGTGGGTGTGTTATGAGCATTTAGGGAACAGCTAAACTGTTATAGGGATGTACCCAGCAAGTGGTGGCTATTTTTTCAATTCAATACAAAAAATTTTGCCTATCATTAATTTCTTGTGCAGGAGCTCCTCTTCTGACTCAGACTGGTAGTTTTTAATCCCCTTAGTTCAATACACACATTTTGCCTTCCTTTTATTTAATTAATTTCTTGTGTAGGAGCTCCTCTTCTGACTCAGATGATAGCTAGCAATGGAGCACACTCTAGGAACTGCCAGTGCACTAACTGTCTCTATTGGTTTGAACTCTCATTAGGTAGTATATAGATTTGATCTGCTTGTTTGTTCTATTGTGTGCATTATTTTGACATGCATTCATATTATTTAATTGAAGTGACAAGATACATGAACTGTAAGAATAGTCCCATTTCAGATCTGATTGCACCAACAGCACAAGATCTTTGTTTATTAGAGAGTACTTTATGCATGATCCAGCCAGTGTGTATGTGGAAGGTTGAGGTTGTCTAGAGGAGCAGAAGTTCATTTGTATACTTTTGGATTCGTTAAAATAGAGCGACCACCTCCTGTTACTCCAAAAAAACTACTGGCCAGTTAGCCTTACTGAAAGCAGTAGTTTATAACCCACACGCTACATGGGTGAACTGCAACAAGTCAAAAACGTAGGAGGAAGGGGATCTTTTAGCCTCGATCCCAGACCGCACTGAAGATGAGGCACAGGTGTAAGATACTACATGTAGATGAGATGATCTTTACTGCAAAGAAAAGGGTCAACAAAGACAAAAGATTCAAAATGCATGGAATTGAACTGGGATATGATAATGGTAATGTTGATGAGTTCAATTGCTAGGTCATGTGATCAGGGTAGAGGGCGGCCAGGGCAAGTGCCTCACTCAACTTGGCTCGGCTGAGAGGGGGGAGGGACACAATACAATACAATACACAATAACATAATCTCCTCACCTCCCACACCTTGTAGAGGGTCTGGATGACTGCACTACGTCACTGTCTCCTTCACTTGTTGGTACGTCCAAAGCTCTATTCCCATTCGGGGGCTGTTCATTCTCATACCGTTTCTTTGGTGATGCCACTCCATCGTTTCGTAGCCTAACTTCATTTTCTCTCATTGTTGCCTCCATCTTAGCCCGAGTGAGGTCAAAGCGCGCGGTCATCTCTCCCTCCAGTCCCTGCAACTGAAGCTCCGCCTCCAGAAAGTGCCGTTCCATCTGACGAAGGGTGGGGCCTATACTAGATGGTGTCAATGGTCGCATTTGGAGGGGGTGTGGTAGAGTGGGCGTGAGTAGCGATACAGCAACCTGTGTGTAGTGTGTGTGTGTGTGTGTGTGTGTGTGGGGGGGGGGGGGGGGATTGGTGTTAGCAAATAAAGTCAAAGTTAGTTAGGTAGAGTCAGTGTCCACGTATGCATGGGCTTACCCCATCGATCATTTCCAATCTTTGCAGAACACTGTGTACATCTTTCCTATAACTGGAAGAAACAGTACAACAATATCAAACACACATACAACACAACATTATTCAATGGTTCGGGGATTCTTTCAGCTGCTATAACTTGAATTCCGTGGATCCAATTTCAACAATTTTATGATTTTCTGAAAGCTTAGAAAAAGACCTTTCAAATCGTGTCATCAAAATTCATATTTGAGAGATAAAAGTATTGTCAAATTTGGCCACACCATGGATAATAGCCCATGGTCCAAGGCCGAAAAATGACAAATTAGGGCCCCGATATAAATTTTGGATTTAAACATATAATTTGAAAGGTCACTTTCTAAGCTTTCAGATAATCATAAAATTTTTGACATCGGATCAACGGTACTGAAGTTATGGCTGTTCAACTACAACCCTCCCACCATTTAAAATTGTAACTTACTCATTTAAATGCTGACAGAGTGAGTTGCCCTCCAGCATTATCTCAGAGAGACTGGCCAGCTGCTGAAGACCCCCCACAGCCTCCACTGTTGCTAGGCAGTTATCCCCCACATCCAGCACCTCCAGGCTAGGGTAGAGCTTGACCAATGGAGCGAGTGTGTCCAGGCTATTACCTGACAAGTGCAGTGTGTCCAGGGAGACTAGCTTGGGCAGTGGGGAGAGGTCACAGAGGGCTATCCGATCCAGACAAAGGACCTAGATAACAGAAAGTCTAATTAATAATGGGAGAATCCGAATGCCCACAATTAGAGTCTATAACTTGTGTGTATTAAGCCGTTGGTTGGACATGTGTGTATTAAGCCATTGGTTGGACATGTGTGTATGATATAACAAGTGCTTGCACACCTAACTGAGCTACAAAGGCTATACACTATAGTCACCGATGGAATACCTTGAGCTGGTTGAGTGGCTTGAGTGATGATGAGAGGGAGCCCAGTGTCAGCGGGTTGTCTGATAGGTTCAATTCTGTGAGCTGTAGAGACAGTAAATGCATGCTAAAGTAACCTGAAGAAATCATAGAGATCTACTATTACTGAATATTGAGACATTCACGCACTTTTCTACATCTAGCCAGATCTGGAGGGCACGTCAGTTTGTTCCCTGCTAGATAGAGCTCCTCCAGGTTGCCAAGAGACCCTAACCCTTGTACCGATGTCAGGAGATTGTGGCTGAGGTCCAAGTGGGTCATATGATTACCACATGACACCAGATCACTGTGGGACACACTCGTTAGATGGTTGTGGTCCAATCTGAGCTGTTTCAACTTCTTAAGGTTGGACAGACCAGTGCCTGTACACAAAGCATACAGAACATCAGTAATTACATACTATACTAGTTGAGCATCTAACACAAATGAGGAGTACCTATGGAGGCTATCTTATTGTGTTGCAAGAGTAGAACACACAAGTCACTCAATTTGTCCAGCCCCTCCATAACTGTGATCTCGTTGCCATAGAGCTTCAGTTCTCGGAGCTCCTGCATCAAAACAAAACCATAATATCATATTTAATAATAATGAATACGATCTTCAATTTACCTTGTTTTGCTCCAAGCCTTGAATCTTTGTGAGTTTATTGCAAGAAGCATCCAATGAGTGCAAGTGCTTGAACTGCACAAATAAATATCAAACAGTCATAGCATAGCTAGCGACTGGATAGAGATATGATATGAGTGCTAGAGTTGTATACTGTCATTGCAAGCCCAGCAGCTCAGACATTGATCTTGACACTAGTAAGCCTCACCTTGTCCAAGCCTTCAATTCTGGAAAGCCTTTTCCTGTGCAAATCGAGCTCATGAACTTTAGCTTTCTGATGCTCCACCATTTTGAGTATTGCAGGCCACGCCCATTCAACTAGCAAACAGTTTGTTCTAATGACGAGCCTTCCCTTTATTTCTCACACCGTTGATTTCAATATTGAAGAGTTTTTTCGGGTAAATAGGTCAACACAAGGGCTATGAAGAAGCTTCAAGACTAGCCAATTTGCTTTCCTAAAAGTCTGTACAGATCACCATAGGAACAGAGAATGAATAGAGCACCATCTCTCGGGCAGAAGCTGTCGAATGTCCAACACGTAAGCTAGCTAGCTAGCTAGCCAGTACAGGCTGACTCTCATACACACTTGTCACCTTTGTACAGATGCCAGTGTTGATAACTGCCACTTCTGCCTCTAAAGATGCTCCGGAGGGTTTCATCCTCAGGGACATCATCAGTATCCTTAGTATACATACACTGCAATATTGTCAGCTTTAATATTACAACTACATAATACATGTAATAATTATATAATAGACACAAATGTTGTCCTTCCTTAGCCCTCCCTCAGAGATGAGCTTTGACTCGACGGCCACTCGAGTGTTTCTACAGCAGTACTTAGTCAACGAGCTGTGTTCCACTAACAATGTGTTTGTCAAGCTGAGAGTACTGCGCTGTATAACAGCCGTCCTGGACGAGGGACACATCGAGTTCAAGCAAAACCTGAGGAAAGTTCCACAGCCGTTCAACGAAGCATCCAGTGAGTGGGTGTGTGTGATGTGTGTGAAGAGTGTGAGAGGTTCGATATAAATCAGCCTCCAAGTATTATCTTTAAATGACCATTATTTTCCCTCCTCTTGTGTAGAGCTGCGACCCCACCAACCCAAGAGTGAGAGCTTGGTGGCAGAGTGTGGTAGGATCAGGGACATGGCCTCAGTGAGTCTGCACATGTGACACAGTACCTTGAGTCTGCACATGTGACACCATTACAGTACCTTGAGTCTGCACATGTGACACCATTACAGTACCTTGAGTCTGCACATGTGACACCATTACAGTACCTTGAGTCTGCACATGTGACACCAACATTACAGTACCTTATTGTAATCATTCCTTTATTGTGTATAGAGGATATTGGACATGCTGTATGAAGACACTCCTGAGCTGAGGAGGAAACCAGCTCCTTCAGTCAGTTACAATGACTCCAACTCTACTGGCAAGTTCTGTGTGTGTGTGTCCATCCTGCAGTTGGTAGAGTTCCACTAATCTAGTTAACAGTGCATAATTTGTATTACACTGTCTTTATAATTATAGCTACAGTAAATGCATTTTGTGATGTTATTAATATGGATGGTTTCAATCTGCACTAGCTTCCTAGAACGTTTCACATATTATTTTCATACAGGTCAGAGTCAGAGCTCAGAGTCGTCCAATCGGATCACTGGATTTGGAAACAGCTCCTACACACCCCCATCACAACAGCCGACTACATGTAAGCCCCCGCCCACACACACACACCATCACCTTCAACCTCCCCGCCCACACACACACCATCACTTACTCCACAGCTACTAAACTGAAGAAGCTGTTTGGTGTGCCAAGTGCTGGCAAGACAATACAGTATGACCCCACCTATGTGACAATGGACCCTGTGCCCCATCTCCAGAACACTACCTCTGCCCCCCACACGGGGGGGCGCTATCAGGCCGAGGGGGATACTATCACTGGAAAAGGTTAGGTGGGCGCTATCAGGCCGAGGGGGGGGGGGGGTTGGTTAGTGTGCCCCAGGATGACCTTTCCAATGATGGGCTTAGATACAAATTCTGTGCTTAGGCGAAATCCACCAATTTTGACAAAAACAAAGGCTATACATAATTGTCACCTTTTGGTGGAACTACCTTGAGAGTGTGTGTGTTGGGATCAATAGAACAAGTGAAACTGTATTATTTTATTGAATGGCCTATAGCTACATAATTATATACTAGGTAATGGCTTCCTTCCCCTAGGTCATGTGACAGGAAAGGCTGGTGGTGGTTGGGATGATCATGCGGACTCCTCCCCTGAGACAGTTCGTGTACCTCGTCATGAACCCACACTGATAGAGGAACCACAAAATGGTGGCCATGATTTAGAGTCCACTAGCACTGAGCAGGAGAAGAGACTAGTAGATGATATCACAGCACCAGGGGGGATCAAGGCAGCACCCCCCAGGGAGATGTTGGTCAAGTTTGTGAGCCGATGCAGGGTATTGGATTGTCAGTCAGTGGTGGAGTACTTGCGGCTGAAGCTTGGTGCCGCGGAGAACCAAGTTGTCCTGGTGAGGGAAGGCTGCTAAATGGTTTTGAGTGTACTTTTTGGGATGTATGTAGGTAGAGAGTATTATTTAATTGCCTGCAAAGTTAAATATATTGTTACACCCACACACCCACACACACACACCCACACACACACACACATGCACACTCACAGAGGGCACTGTTTGTAATAGAAGCTCTCTCCCGCTCTGACTTGCCCGACATGCTCTCCTATCTTGACCTAGTGTTGGAGGAGTTGTCCACACTCTCCCAGGCACCACACACCACCATCAGGACCAAGGCCAACAAGGTTGGTATTACAGTCTTGGCCATCTTGTTTAAGTATCTGCTTGTTGGGCTTTGGTAATATCTGCCTTGTATATTGTAACATGCATGTACATGTGGATTAGGTGTTTCCCCTTATTATTGTACCAATAGCTAATATTTATGACCCAGGAAGCTAGTGAACAGATGTTGTTTATTGTGTCTCTGTATTTCAGATCCTGATGCAGTTGAATGCTCAGAATGTCCAGGCTGCTCAGTACCAGCCGACAGAGCGCCAGTCGTCCAATCAGACGCAGTCTAGCACTATTTTGGATATAGGGGGAGGAGCCTATGAGGAGATAGAAAAGGAGGAAACTGTCGTGAGTCAAGAGGTATGTAATACTGTACAAGATCACACTCCATTGAAAGATGGATTTTAGCCTAAAAAAACAATGTACAATGTCCGAATCCATCTTTAGTAGCTAAAGCAACATTATTAGTTATTAGCAAGGGCGTATGAAGAGAAGAGGGCATGCAACTACAATCTAGTGTATTACAAATGGGCGGGGATTATGTCTAAAAATAGTAAAGAATGTATTGCACGTGCACTTTATACTCTGACTAGCCTTTATTCCCTGGTGGGCCGTTGGCTAAATCATGGCTAAATATAGCATATCGTGTTGACTCATCAATATGACGCATACACAGTATACATTGTGAGTTGCATGCCCTCTTCTCTTCATACGCCCTTTCTGTTAGCCCGAGGCCCACAATGTAATGACTGATTGTACCCTCCACAGCAAAGTGAGTTGGCTGCTAGCTTGTTCTCTGGAATGTCTGTGAGCGGGGAGAAGAAGAGTCGGCCAAAACCAGTTAAACAGGTCAAGAAACCTGTCAAACAGGTGAAACCAGTTGCCCCTCCCTCTTCCTTTGAGGACCTTCTGGGACTGGTAAGGGTCATCTACTTATAATAATTATAGTATTGTAACAGTTTATACAGTGCATCATTATACTATTGTATAGAATGATGGGAGCTCTCAGGATGCTCCACCCACACAGCATCAAGCTCCACCCACACAGCCTCAAGCCCCACCCACACATGAAGAGTCATTACTAGGCAGTGGCGAGGACTCTCTCATCGAGTTTGAAGGTGGTGGTGATGAGGACTTTGACCCCTTGAAGAGAACTGCTCGAAGCGACTCTATTCGCTCCAATAGAGCTAATTCACTGAGTACCCCTCAAGTGGCCATAGCCACAGTGACTGCTACTGACATCTCATTGGTTCAACCAGCACAGTCGAGTAGTAATGGTCTCCTGGGTGATTTGGCCGGGGTTGATCTGAGCAATACGTCGTCATCGATGTCCACTCCTCCCACAGCACACAGGGAGCAGCCATTCTTTGCAGCGTTACAACCGTTACAACCTGCCTCCATGAGTGGAGGGGCTATGACATCAGGACAGCCTCTAATTAACACTGGAAACACAGGCTATCCTCAACAACAAGGAGGGCTGCTGAATCAAGGTGGAATTCTGTATGCCCCTGTTGGGCAGGCGTATGGAGGGGGTGTGGCACAAGGGGGTGGTGTGCCCATGATGTACATGCCAATGACTGGGCAACAACAGAGGGTGCAGTATGGAGGCCAGGTACGTGTGTGTGTGTGTGTGCGTGTGTGTGTGTGTGTGTGTGTGTGTGTGTACACTACTGTGCACTGTTACATGGCATGTAGCTTTGTGTGTGTGTGTGTGTGTGTGTGTGTGTGTGTGTGTGTGTGTGTGCGCGCGTGCGTGCGTGCGTGTTACATAGTAGATAGAGTTGTGGAGCCCTCTAACTCTGGGAGTAGCTGTATTGTCCTCCTAAAAGTAACACTGAAGATGTATTTTATAAGAGTAGTTGAGAGGATCCTTGTCCTGTGTAATAATAAACCTAGAGATGTCTTGTAATTGTAATTGCATATTCTTAGTTTTATTGGCCACTGATTCCTTCTCCCCTGCAGCAGCCTGGGATGGTGGTGGGGGGTGAAGCCAGGCCAGTGCAGAGAGCTGCCTCTATGACAGGGGCTACTGCAGCAGACACACCCACTTCTGACAGTGGCTTCAGCTTCCTAGGAAAATCAAACAAAGGCAGTGCTTTTGACTTTGTGAAAGACGAAATGCATGCTAGTAAGAACAAATAGCAAAACTCTGTAGTGCTCTGTAGACTGTTGATCTGTGGTGTTTTTTTTTGTGCTAGCAAGGTGCTGTGGGAAATGATGGTTTTCATTTTTCATTTTATTTCCTTTTTGTATTTGTTGGGCACCGCCCCTTTTGTGTAAGACTCTTGTTGAAATGATGTTGAACCATTATCAAAGCTATAGCTATTAAATTAGTAACAAGTACTTAACACTCAAGCTACACTGCATGTACTACTAGTAGCCTACCATGCCTATCTCGAGCTCAAAAGTGGACTCGAAGTGTTTCAATCTATGCCTCAAAGTTGAAGAGTTCTTGAAACTGGAGAACTATGGTAAACCCAACCTCACCCCCCCTGACTTCTGGAAGCAGCTGTCTAACAGTGAGGAAGCTGTGAGCAGGTACGTACCACACATGCCTGCATGCTCTCGTAATTATGGAAGCAAATTGATGAGCTAGCTGTGAATGGACACCACTGTATGTACTGTATGTATACTAAACTAGACAGAGAGCTACACACTAGCTTGCATTGTATCAGTTGACTGGACCTAGTCAGTGGTGAAGCTATTGTGTTGAGCATGCCAGGGACAATCGTTGAATGGTTTATATTCTATGGTACGGTACGGAACATTAAGCATTGGACACACTGTAGTGTTATGTGTATGCATGTACTGGATGCGTGTACTATTTATTGCAGTGTATATACTAGCTAGCTAGGAGCTGCACGCATAGATGATCACAGTCACCCTAGCAGCTCTGCTGTAGACCACACTTTAGTCTAGTAGAATATCACAACAGCGTGTGTGCAATAAGGCTTCTGTTAACATGAGCTAATGAGAGCATCTGTGTGAGCTAAGCTGTGGAATAAGTGTTAATAGTGGAATAAGTGTTAATTGTGGAAGTATTTCGAAGCACCAATACTGATATTTAACTCAACACTATAGTCCTAGATATGGGAGCACAGCATTGTGGGGTGTTGCACAATGGAATGCCTTTACTGGCTTGTTCAAAGCCTCCCGTTGTCACACCTCTAGCCAGACCATAGCAGCTTTGTGTATTGTAGTGAGAGGTGGTATAATACTAAGTGACTGAGTCACCACAATCCTTGAGAACTTCTTAGCTGTATAAACTTCCTGTAGTAATCGCTTCAAATTCATTTATGGTTTCCATGGAGTTTTTTTGTAAGTAACCACTTCCAATGTCACCTCTGAGGTCACTTCACATTGATCATGCACAGACTTCGGACTAGCTATGCTATAATGAAGATTTTGTATTCATCCCCTGCAGCTATATTGTATGCCTCATTGCCAAGCTCATCTCATTGGACAGCGAACACGGCAAGTTTCAATACTTACATCCGTATAGCATAAGTTTTTGTTTACTCTTCAAGATAAAGTACATGTACACACGATGATGATCAGTGGCTATAAGCAAGCATTGAAAGGTGTCCCAAGTGTTGTTATTAGACATGCTGAGTACGCAAGTAACTAGTGTAGTGTAGTGATGCATGTGTCAGTGTAGTGTTCACTCTCAAGCAAAGTGGGTAGGCTTCTCATTCTGTCACTTGATATCCTCTGCCAATGGTTTCCTTGTCCTCCCAGTGGATGGATTAGAATATCAAGTGTCAGTTGAACGTTTGAAATTGTGGTTTTTTAATGATTGTACTATCATCACTTTGAGACCACATACCTACGGCTATATAATGTACGAGTTTCCTGCATGTAATCACAATTAAGTTATGAAGATATTAACATCCTGTTGCCAGAATCAATAGAACCTGGCTTCTTGGGCTTCATTCACCCACCCCTAACATCATCCCTCACACATGCAGGTCTGAAGCCACTAGCTGGAGTGTACAGGGACCTGGTTGAGCTGCCAGTGGAGTACTCCAAGTACAAGTCCTGGGCCTCCAAACCTCTCCCAACCAACACCAAGAGCAGTGCACATATCCACCCCACTGTACAGAGCCAGCTGGGCTAATAGTGTGTGCATGTGTGTTGACCATGATTGAAGCCTCTCCTAGTCAGTGGTATGCCACAAACAGAAATTGTATGGTACACAAGGAACACATGTTGGACTACACGCAGGATGTGGTTATTCATACAGGCCAAGGATTTCTTTTGCCCTCCCTTTGTTTGTGGTTGCCTTCTTTAGAATTGATTCTTCTATCAAAACAATGCATAATTACATCATCCACACCTCTAGCTCTTGTTGACGTTAGCCGTGATATGTTGTTATAATTATTGGCTGGGCTAGTAGCGTGGAATTCATTTTCACTGTTACGTACATTGTTGTTTCCTTGACTACCTCACACTCGAGTTGCAGTTCTCCATTATTCGAACCATTAAGCATCTCAAGGAATGGCACGGCTTCACTCCCACCATGCATCTGCGTCATATGTACCTACGCTGGAACCTGGGTGAGTGTGTGTGGAGTGTGTGTGTGTGTGTGTGTGTGTGGAGTGTGTGCTCTGTGCTCGTATGTTGTTTACTGTGTATCTTTAAACATCCAAAACAGCTCATGTAGAGTACATGTAAATGTTTATGTACGAGCGAATGTGGTCATTGTTTGTTTGATTGACAAGGCAACACTTGTACACACGTGTAGCTCGCAACTCTGACGATACCAAGAAAGCTGATGGTTTTGAGGAGAGTGTAAGTTTCTCTTTTTCTTTGATCTCATACTAAATCCTTTGATGTGGTCTCCCTATTCCTTTGATCTCAGGTGATCAAAACGTTCTCGGTAGCCCAATCCAAGGAGGTCAGTATCTCCTCTCCCCTGCACAAGGTCAGCTTCAAAGAAGGGGTGGGGCTGATGTCAGAACATGAGGAGATGGAACTGACTCGGGTCCTTGTGGAGAGTGTCTACTGTAATCATCGGAGGTCACAGTTCGGCCGCCTCCCTCCAGACCAGTGCCGCCTCTGTGTCTATGGCAACGGTGAGTGGGTGTGTCCATTATTCCTGTAATTAGAATTAGGGAAATTATAACGTATGCTATAACTCCTCCGCCCCCTCACAGACAACCTCTCGTATGTGCGTCTTCGTCACCTCGTCTCTTGTAAGCCACACCTCCTCCAGCAGGCGACCAATCAGGTGCTAGGGATCATCAAGAAGGAGATATCTCACAGCCATGACTATGGTGACGGTGAGGTCCTCCTACCCATGCTCCACCTCTTCAGGGAGCTCATCACCATGGTGAGGATATAGATGAAGCCTGTTACTAGTTCCGCTAGTTTGTGGTTTGTGTTCTTTCAGCCTTACTGCACTTCATACTTTATACACTGTATAATTATTATATCTCAGAGGCGCACTGATTTGATTGGTTGATTGTCCCATATCTACACATTTATTCAGCGTGTGTGTTTTTGCTGCTATTTAATTATAGTGAGTGCACTTAGCTTTGGCACAGCTATAGAAGCACTCATGTTTTAGAAAAACAACTCAACAAAAGGTTTTGCTGTGTAAGCTAGAGCTATTGTGACACTCATGACTCTAAGGTTTCTGTTAGCATGGTGGGTCTATATATATAATTACTGTACGTGAGAAAGTGACGTGTACATTGTTCTTATCTATAGCTTAATCTTGTTAGCCTCATGACCATAACTATATACACCATTCAAGTGTACAAGGCAATACCCATTGTCAGTCTGTACCACATCCCACCGAGATGCTTACTGTAACTGTTTTCATTCTATAGTACACAACCCGTCAGAATAACTTAATTCCTTAAATTCATGATATTTTCAGTTCTTAATCACTAGCTACTGTCCCTCCCCGCACATACAGCTGGGTCCTGTGGACACGATGGAGGTATATAGAGCAGTGATACCATTCTATACATGGCCGCTAGCCCACGCTGAGTTCTCTCGTCGTGTACTGGACCTCATCCTACTGGAGGGCAAGGTTCGCGGGACCAACTTCAGACGCAAGGTCATGGCCGAGCAGAACGTTGGAGTCAAGCTGCATGCCACCAGGTGAGGTCTCGAATAGTAGCTGCAGGGAATGAAGAGGCCGGGTAGCCACGGAGATGCATTGCATGTTTGTTGATAGACGTAATTTAAGTACTCACACTAATGTTTTTAAATTGTGCATTTATATCTCTCGTCTTGTCATCTCCTCCTTGTTTCCTGCCTCCATGTGCAGGATTCGTCAGCAGCTAGTTCACATGATGGTAGACACCTCCCACCCTCTGTCACGTGGGGCTCTCTTCAACGACATCTTCTCCCTCCAACAAGAACCTCTTGATCAGCTCTCACTGCAGAGACTGCTCATTAGGAGTATCCTCCATTATCATGCATGTACTGTATATGGGGGCCTAGCGTTAAATACAATCTTTGAACGGCCATAACTTTAGTTTCGATGGTCTAATAACGTTAATTTTATGATTTTCTGAAAGCTTAGAGATAGACCTTTCAGGTGATGTGTTTAAAAAAAATATGTGTACCTGTTTTGGGGAAATTATGGCCCAAGCATTCCAAATTTGAGATTTGAGTGTTTCTTTTACTGCGTTGCTCAGATTGTTTCATGTCAGTGATGCCTCACGATACTGACATTGTTGAGCTGGAGGGGAAGCTACGGGTAGGCTCACTTATCACACACCCCCACGCACACCCTAACACCTCACACACCCTCACAGCGACTCTCATCGGATGCCTTGAGGAAGTTCTGTCACCAGTTACTAGAGCTGACAGACAATGCCACTAACACTATACCTGAAGAGGACCCAGTGCGCACTCTCACTAACCAGCTCAAGCAACTCCACACAACCATCAAGCAGCACGCAGGTACGCCAGGGTGGGTGTGGTCAACTTGATTGAGATACGTGTTTATGTACTATCATATCTAGATCGATCTTTGTATGTGGATGTCCATGTACTTCATTACCCCCCCCACCCCCCACACACACATCACACACACACACATCACACACACACATCACACACACACACATCACACACACACACCCCACACACACACACACACACACAGAATCAGATGAGCAACGAGACAGTGCCGTCAGCTGCAGCAGTTCCGATGATGAGCTCCAGTTCTCAGAGGGTCACTTGTCATCTTTCCCACTCCCGCCCCCACACTTTCACACCCACTCACTCGACAACACACAATATCCAACAATCCTCGTCAACTTCAGAGAGATACTTATCAAATCTCAACAAAAGGCCACCCCCAAAATCTCGAGGCAGGAATATGTGGAGGAGCCAGATCGTGTGCCAAGTATTCGCAAACTGCCTTCTTCGATTGAGGAAAGCCTGGATAGTGTCGAGGTCTTGACTAATGGCGATAGTGAACATCACATGACAAACGGAGACATTAACCACGTGCCAAACGGTGATATTTCTGCAATTTTGGACGACAAAGAAAATGACACATCAACGGATATGAGCCAAGATTCGTGTCCTCCTAGTTCACCTACAACCCTTGCTTTCTCTACTAGCGATGACACCATCTCCAACAAGACAAGTGATGACCAGCGCTCCCCTCAAGCTAGTCAGGATCATGATCCCCCGACACCAAAGCAGCTGCTCGAGAGACGACAGACGTACCATCAAGGAATGATTCCTTCTCGTACCAACAGTTTATCAGCGAATGCGACTGGATCTCCGGGCCTGAGACGGTATCCTAGCATGAGCGGGGGGACACCTCCTACCCGATCTATGAGTATCAGCAGCAATCCTCTCAATAGTCTACGAACACAACTCAAACGGAAGAGCACTTCGTACAATTTATCAGTGAAGCGTCGCTCTAGGAAAGAGTCTGCTAGTACAGTGCTGTCCCCTACTCACAGGCCAAGTTTGAAACTGGTTAAAATTGTACTAGCCGGTAACGACATCATGGTGAGTCACGCTGCTAAGGCATACGCTCATTTGAGAATGGACGAACCAAATCTATTCAGTGGATTGGATATTCGATTCTACCACGTGCCTCTATCTAGAGCGTCAACCCTGTATGGGATAGATATGGGCGGGGCTTCCTCTCCACCTGACCACCCAGACCTGCCGGAGCCGATGATGGAACAGTTTAACACGAGTGGTAATGATGTCCACATTGGCAGATTCCTGGCTCACATGGACAGCTGGTACGAGCGTAACCTCATGATAGCAGCCCACCACCTCCTCAGACTACTACCAGCCGTGAGTGCGTGTACAGTTGTGACTATAGTGCTATACCTTCATTAGTACATGTATCACCATTTGGTTACAGAGTGGCCATTGTTTGTTATTTTAAGAGGATGTTTTGTGCACAACTGTTCATTTGGGACCTGGTTACAGTTGACCTTTCTTCAAGGGCGCCCATTAAGAGGGATTCCACTGTTCATTTGCATGAAGCTCTGCGTACAGTTACTCAGTTGTGGCATGTTTTCCTTATGCAGGATGTTCCCTTTGATCCTCCAAAGTCCAAAGGTCTCGGTGACCGAGCGATGTCTCCCATGGCAACGGAGGGTGATGGTTCTCAATCCAACAAGGTGCCCATGACTCCAGCCAAGGTACACAATCTCTCCATCGTTATAATTATATGCAAGTAGCTACAGATTACAGTCAACCTTCATAAATTATAACCATTGGGAAGATAATTATACTGTCACATGCTCACCCCACACACACACACACACACACACCACACACATGCAGCTGCTCATTGACACGGTAGCCCAGTACACTCAGGAGGCAAGTCACTGTATCCACATGAAGCTGTTCAGAGTCAAGATGAGTCTGAAGAATGAAAAGAGTGGCAAGATAGAACATCGTGAGGTCATCATGCTTCACAGATTAGACGTTCAGAGACTCTCCGGGAAGAAGCACAGTGAGTGGGTGGGTGTGAGGGGTAGTGTGGTGTGGGTGGAGATGTGTGTTGGCAGACCAATCGGATTGGTTGAGAGCTAGCCCATGTACAGTGAGTGTGTTTCCTTTGAATGGCCATAATTATGGTTACGTTGGTCCAATAACATCTCTAATTTTCTGATTTTCATTCGTTATAAATCCAACATTTTGTCGGGGCCATAATTTGTCATTTTTCGGCCTTGGACCATGGGCTATTTATTCATGGTATCGCTAAATTGGCAAATACTTTTATGTATCAAATATGATTTTTGATGACACCATTTCAACTATTTTTTTCTAAGCTTTCAGAAAATCCTAAAAAAATTGACATTAGATCCACGGAATTCAAGTTATGGCAGCCAAAAGAATCCCCAAACCGAACGGGATGTAGTTGAACATCTTTCAACAGCCTTAACTTGAGTATCGTTGATCCAATGTCAAAAATGCTCTGTATAGGTCGACCTATACTGTATGTATATTTAAATATGATTATCTCTTTCTCAGGTCGACAAGTAAAACCATTTGAAGCTAATGTCACAATGACAGAGGTAAGGACATTCCCACACCCTCACACTTACCACATGCACACAATCCCGCCCCCTCACAGCTGGCTCTCGACCACAGCCTGAGGCGCTCCGAGATAATGGAGATGACGAATGTGTGGGCGGTACGGGCTAGTAATATACCGCGTGCAGGTGACACTGGTGTGCCCAACCCAGGTAGAGAGTGCTCGTCATGTGACATTCATGTAATCTGTCATGTGATCTGTTTATCTGATCACTCTCGTATGGCACGGTTCTTGAGGTCCAACATGCTACAGTGTGTGTCAGTCTAGCTGTGTGTCAGTTAGCTAGCTGTGTGCCAGTTAGCTGTGTGCCTTTACTGTAGTGCCTTGATTCACAATACGACATGGTTAATTGGAGGGGGGGGGGAATCTTACATCATAATTATAGTGTCGTATTGTGAACCTGCCTTTCATTCATGTGTGTGTGTGTGTGTGTCTCTCTGCTGCGTCTATTGTGGATAATTTAACAAAGTGTCTTGTCCTATTATCCTCCCCCGGCCACAGAGAATGAAAGTTTTGAGCTGACAATTGTGAAGGCCCAGGTTGAGGGAGGTAGGTTTGGTGGCAGCAAGGTGCGTGCTCAGGAGGAGACCCTCCATCACTCATGTGACCTGATCCTAGAGACGAGGGACAAGCCTCTCACTGTCATGGTGGACAATGATCTGGACATGCTCGTGGAGAACGTTATCAGGTGAAGTGCAGTTATCAAATAGAGCTAGCTAGAAATGCCATCATTATTTTCACTGAGAAATTGCAATCCAAAACATTTTCTGTAAATGTTTGTAATTGTTACACACCAGCTAGGTCCTGCCCCCCCCCCCTCACACACACACACACCACACCACACACACCTCACACACACCCCACACACACACACACACACACAGGCTTGAGGTGGCACCAGCCTACTTGGACCAATCATTTCGGTCGGCTGCCACAACCAGTCTAGCCTCAAGACGTAACGACCACAGAGCAGAAAAGCAACTGGACTTCCCCTTAATGACCTTCTGGCCTATAGATCTTTGATGATTGTGTAGAACGCAACGAGTGCAATAATAATTATAATACTTTTTTTAATGCTATAGCACACACATTTATAGCCACATTCACTTTTTATGGAAATTTTTAATTTATTTGAAAAATGTGTGTATATACAAAATTTCTGTTTCTATGGTGTTCTATGATTGTTTGTTTGTTGCTATGACAACGTGGTTCCTTGGTGACAGTGTCGGGTCAAACAGTGGATAGAGGCTGACGTCTGTGTAACCTGGGGGGGGGCCGGGGGGGGGGGGAGAGATGTGCATGGAGGCTGGAAATAGTATACACAGCAACTACACTAAAGTACAAAGATGTTCTTGACGGGTATATGGACAACAACTCGTGCATGTAATGTGCTATTCCTTGTGGAATGTGGGGGGGGGGTGTTTGATTACATGGTAATTACCTTGCTCTATAAGGAACATGGCTCTGTCCAACAGCAGTACACTCTCCACACAAGGGGCCAGTGTCAGTCGCAGCATGAAGAACATCACCACCCTCCTCCACTCCTCCTCTACCAAGACCCTCAGGGCATCCAGCTCGGCAGGGGGTGGACTGGGTGTGGCTAGAGACCCCAGCAAAGCATGGGCATATCTGTGTGTATAAACATACATATGTACCGGTATCATTAGCCATGACTTACTCCATAAAAGGAAGCTTTGACACTCTCTTGCTGATCCTAACCTGACTCCGTCTGAGGCCTCTCTGAGGGGGCGGGTTGGTGGGCGTGGTCTTGTGTGAGTGTGCATGTGTCTATATTAATACCTTTCTTAGTAGTACCTCGACTGCTGCTCTGTGACAATGAACCTTTAGATGATGAAATGATTCCAGTGATCCTATGTGGGGGCGGAGGGAATATTAGTGTGTGTGTGTGTGTGTGTGAGGGTGTGGGGGGAAATTAGTGTGTGAGGGTGTGGGGGACATTAGTGTGTGTGTGTGTGTGTGTGTGTGTGTGTGTGTGTGTGTGTGTGTGTGTGTGTGTGTGTGTGTGTGTGTGTGTGTGTGTGTGTGTGTGTGTGTGTGTGTGTGCAACACCTTGCAATCTCTCTCTGTACCTCTCATTAGAGTGACATGCTACCTCCCTAGCCTCATATCTGAGACCACACTCTAGTCTCCTCCCACACCCACTCATCGGGTATCCACACACCGCCCCCTCACATGTCAGTTTCATATAGCAGCATCCGACTGAGGCCACACCCACAACACGCCCACTTCCAGCAAACACTCGTAGTATAGTCGGGGCCAGATCTCCACAGGTGTGGAGTCCAACTAGTATATAGCGCTCGTCATCGTCCCTATAAGAAGTTACATAGTGACAAGTATCACATGATTCAGGTAATTACTCGGAGGATGCACATAATGCTCCAGTGGTTGTTTCTCCATCCTCAACATGACTCAACAGAATGTCTTCAATAGAAGCCTCAGGTCCTATCTACATTGTATCAATATCAATATAATTATTATAAACTCTCTCACCATTGCTTCAATGTGGGTCAGGCTGCCACTATCTGATGAGTTGCCATGGTGACCACCACCTCCTCCTCTCTTGGCCAACATCTTCTCAACGTCTCTACAAGATCACATTTGTGCAAAGTGTACAAAATCAGTCTAGTGTCTTCACCGCAACTAGGAGAGCTATAAGGAGCTACATAATTATATATAGCAACTACACAGGTAGTATAATGACTTACTTGTCGTATTTAGCCGCAGTGGTGAGGTGTCCGCCCACTCCCTCCACACCAGTCACACTCAGTCCATACTTGTGAGCCAGATACCGGCTCAGGTGACCCTGCAATGAGGTATCATCATCCAGAGCTAGACCTTCATGTCAGGCCACTCCCTGGCCCCTTACCTGCCCAGATCCAACATCCTGAGGGCCAGGGGGACAAGGTGAACAATACATGGACACAGTCTAGTTCAAACTTACTACTATGTTCTTGCACTTTGTCTCCAGGGAAAGATGATGAATTTTCTGTAAGCAAGAAAACAATCTTCATTGTAAATCCTAAGAGTTAATTATAAGATAATTATACTCTTGATAATTATACTTATATAATTGTTACCTCTCCAAAAACTTTAATCTCGTGTTGTTTTTTTGGCTTGATATGACATCTGAAAACATGCTCCAGACCCTCCAGTTGAGACCCCACCCTGACATTGTGGGGGGTCACGTCTACTGGTTGCCGTGGTAGCGAGAGTGAGTGAGCGGCAGCAGAGAATGCAAGAAGTGAGAGTGGGTAGACTTTAGACAGCGGTGCACTGTGTGTGTGTGTGTAATGAGTGGAGGGTGTGTGGGTGTGGAATCACCCCTCCCACCTCTACCCTTGTACGTACTTGTTTCCACCTCCCTGCAATAGCAGACGAGACACTTCAAATAGATCAGCTGAATACAGTGCATCTTGCCAAGACTGGGGTAGCTTCAACCAATGGGATTCAGTGAAAAACTCCTGCATAATTTAAACATGCAAGTGTTGCCATAATTATTATTTGAGCTTTCTAGAGTATCAGTAGTTATTGGCCTCATGACTCACAATGACGTAGCTATTCAGTAGCCATCTGAAGGAGCTCACCAACTGAGCAAGTCGAGACAGTCTCTCTGTGCAAGTTGCTGCATCCACGCCCATCTTTTTATAACCAGGCCATGTGAAGTGCTCTATTACAGGCCGCTCGAGATAACGCCTTTCCCAGAACAGCTGAGAAGGCGTGGTCTCTAGCTCGATGACTATAATCTCATGAATCAGCCGCCCTTCCTTTGGGAACCCAAAGGAAGTTCATGAGATTACGATCGATCATTGCAGCTAGCTAACGTACCAGGTACATCCAGTGATAGAGGAATTCTGCAGTTCAGATCAAAATGAGTAAGTATTCCACTAAATCATCTTGGATATTATTATGTATTTGTTACTTCCTCACCGTCTGTGGTAGCGAGTAACTCCGGTCAACAACAACACGGTGGCTACCGTCCTCTGCAGCAAGTGCCCCATGAGTATCCTCGCAGCATGTACTCTCCTGCCCCGGCCAACCAGTACCCTCCTGCCCCAGCCAATATGGGAGCCCAACAACAGTCCAGCAACACCGTGAGTTAGTATGCACACTTTGTAAGCTAGGCACAATCATCATCAATGTCGAATCAACAAGCTGAATGGTTGTAGCTGTAACTACTCTGTATAGCTGCTAACATTAGTGTGAGGTGATATCCCTATACAGAACGTGGTGGTGACAAACCAGCCTGGAGTTGCTACCATGACTGTCACGCCACCCTCAGAGAAGCCCGACCCTAGAGCCTTCATCGTAACAATCATACTCATGTCATGCTGCTTTTGGGCATGGCCTCTGTTCCTCTGCTTCGTACCAGCACTTATCCTCTCCGTGGTGGTAAGCCTCACTTATGTGTAGTAAAATAACTAACTATGGCTGTTGAGGCCAAATTGAATTTGGCAATGTGAATATCGTTATCTTAGAATTACTGCAATCTGATTGGGCGCACTCCTCAGCAGTTGAAGTTAGCTTGACACAATTTATGTATGCGTGTATATAATTATGATCAGATGTTGTCTATTTCCGCACAGGGTTTCAACTATGGCTACTCCAAGTCTCGAGAGCTGCAGAAGCAGTCCAGGCTCTTTATGTCCGTGGCTATTGGGTTGGACATTGCAGCTGGCGTAGTGTTCTGTGTATCTATAGTGATATACGTCATCATTGTTGCTAGTGTATAGTTCACATGTTTAATGTTTGATGTGTTTTGATTAATAGATAAATACACAAAAAAGACTTCTGGACAACACTACTGTTATTATTATAATAATAGTTCTTTATTGTGAAATTTATATTGTCAACAAGCTGAGCCTGATGTAATGTCTGAGGAACATGTATGTTCTGTGTGTGTCATCAGTGGTTAAATATGTATTTTGTGTTTACGTTATTGTACACATCTATTACACAGTATAGTTTTTTTGTATGAAATGTTAGTGTCAACAAGATGATGTAGCACAAACATAACAGTTTACGTAACTTTGTGACTGATAATACACTTTCAAAATGACACACCACGAACATAATTATAGTTATATACACACTACTGAAATACTATACAGTTTTGTACGAAATGTTAATTACTTGTTAACAATAATTATTTATACATCTCTGATAACAGGATCCGTATATATCATTGCCACAGGAAAAACGGCATTGAGATGAAGAACAGTAGTCGTAGGTGGGGTAGTAGTTGCTGAGCTTGCTCTGTAAGCGGCCATAGAAGAT
Source organism: Halichondria panicea (assembly GCF_963675165.1). Lineage (NCBI taxonomy): Eukaryota > Metazoa > Porifera > Demospongiae > Suberitida > Halichondriidae > Halichondria > Halichondria panicea. Next base: position 159,053 of record NC_087393.1, on the reverse strand, counting down.
GGCCACGAAGAGGATAGTACAGAGCACTACCATCACAAAGGATACCAGAGTGGTAACACTGCAACACAGGGAGACACCATACAATCCTCTGCCAGTCTGTCTCTTATTGGGCTTGTGGGAATGCCTGTAGTTGTAACCCTACAGTGTGGGTGTGTGTGTGTGTCAGGTATTCGGTATTTCCCACATGAATACTTCACAGTGATAACCTAACATGGTTTATAAAAGCTTCCACCCCCTATTTCACGGTAACTGTACACCACACATAACTTACAAAGGTTAATAGATTCATAGTATGAGCTTTCCACCCCTACGCACACAAACACACATTAAGCTACATAATTATGTATAAACCAAAAATGGCAACACATTATATTCACTCACAACCACTGCAAAGATGACTCCAGGAATAAGCAGGAAGAGAGACCAGACCTGACAAGTCAGAGAGCAGACAGCAATCAGCACCAGACTCAGCACTAGGATATGCTGTGTAGGTTTATCTGAGGGCTGGGTCACCATCACCGGGGGCAACTGAGAGGGAGCTCCTGTCACCACCACAGTGTTCTATAGTGTATCAAAGGGACTTCTGTATACAGTTTCTTGAATAAACATGATTTGATATTGTGGTGTATCTGAAAGCAGACAATGGCTTCCTTGATAAGCACATCCTGGCCACATACATGTAATGGACACCTGAATTCCCAGATACAACCACAATCCACCACCAACGGATCAACTCCCCAAAAGTAATTTGTACTTTACAGGATGCCAAAGTGCTCCATTAAAAACAAAGAATGCTCAGTACAATAATTATGTCAGTGGTAATGGATCACATCTGCTGAAGCCTCATTCAACACTGTCTACATCAATACAATAACATTGTGCATTATCGTACATTGTTGCTGCTCATCTGTGAGATTCCAGTCTGGGGGTAGCCAGTCTGGGGGTAGGGGGTGGGAGACGATGCAGCTGGTCGATATTGTACAGGCAGTGATGTCCCCATCTGAGGCTGAGGCTGCGGCTGAGGGGGTGGGCTTGGGGAGGACCGAGCGTATGCAGGGGGATCACTGTAGCCACTGCTCACAGGCAGGAGGGGGATAGCATCCTCATTATCTTTATCTGTATCTGGAAGGAGACATGTCTCAGGATATGCAATACAGACTACATGTACATAATTATGAGACTTTAATAGTATAGTACTCTATTCAGTAGATAAATACAAGCAGGAAAGTTTATAGGTATTATAGCTAGAGATCTATTTACCCATTGCAATCACTGGTTGCTCTGTCCTGCTGCGTGCGCTATGGAAAGCTTCCTTCAGGCTGGCTACTTCACTGTCAATGCACTGCATGCATTCGTTGATACAAGGATGGGGGCGTGGCAAAGACTCCTTCCAAAGTAGATGGGCGTGGCTCGCCACCCTTCTGGACGGGCCACACCCATCTACCTCAGCAGCTCAGCAGGCTTCAGCTCCACTGTACTGTACTGTACTACTCTATACTGTACTAAGTGCTACAGACTAAGACTAGTCTACTGTCAGTGTGTGTACACCAGCCAGCAGGTTCCAACAGGAGGTATGTGCTGAATAAATAAAACTCATCTACTAATTCTCTAGCTCGATCTGTTTATCATCTTGTGCCTGCTACTTTTAAAAACTGAGTCAGATTGTATCCCTAGAGCATGCTAGAGCACACCTGCTGAGCTTGAGATGTGATTGCAAATGAGTAGCTTGGTCCACTTACCCCCCACAGATCTGAGGACCCCCCTACTGCAGCAGCCGTAACCTACCCCCCCCATACTGCAGCAGCAGCCGTGATGTTGAGCTCAGACCAAGGAGACACTAGTAGCAGTGATATTGATGCTGCTCTCTCACCTCCTGCAAAGAGACGGAAGCAGATCAGAGTCTGGGTGGATGGATGGTGAGGATCGTGTAGCTAGCTAGGACACTGGAAGGTACACGTAGCTGCATGCATGCTTTAATAATAACATCACTCTCTGTATTTTTGCAGCTTTGACATAATTCACTATGGTCATGCCAATGCTATGAGACAGGCCAAGAAGCTTGGTGATTACCTGGTAGTGGGTGTTCACTCTGATGGTATGACAATGGGTCACCTTTATGTGTGTGCATGTGATGAATATCACTTCACGTGAATGTGTATATAGTCTGTAGCATGATCAACATGCCATCCTTAACATAACTGTTGTTGTTTTGCAGCTGAGATCACCAAGAATAAAGGACCACCGGTTATGAAGGAGCAAGAACGGTAGGAGCTCTGGAGTAATGGCATATTTTCATTCCTCACACTAATTTTCACATTCTTTAAATTGCATCTTTGACATAGTCACAGTGCTAATGAGTGCTAATGTGTGCTTGTGTGTGTGTGTGTGCATGCTTATGTGTGTATGCTTGTGTGTGCAGGTACAAGCTGGTGAGAGCTATCAAGTGGGTGGACGAGGTTAGCACATCTATACCACTATGTCACAATCATCACATTAAAGTCATGTCGTCTTACTATAATTATAGTTAATTGTTGTCATCTATAATTATACTGGCATCCAGCAAACTGTGTTGTACGCTAGTCTCAGCCTTCTTGTCACCATGTCTGTCACTGCAGGTGGTGGAGGACGCCCCTTACTGTTGCACGCTGGAGTCATTGGACCAGTACAACTGTGACTTCTGTGCTCACGGAGGTACACACACACACACACACACTCTCTCTCTCTCTCTCTCTCTCTCTCTCTCTCTCTCTCTCTCTCTCTCTCTCTCTCTCTCTCTCTCTCTCTCTCTCTCTCTCTCTCTCTCTCTCTCTAACACACAATACAACCTTCACAGATGACATTAGCTCCACTTCTGATGGTACTGATGCCTACCACATTGTCAAGAAAGCAGGGAGATACAAGTAAATCTCAGTGCAGTGTGTAATAGACCTGCCCTTCTACCTTGTTACCAGGCCAATTTTGTCTGTATTACAACGTCAAATATATTTTGAGTGATTGATAGCATGAACGTGTGATAAGGGTGTGGCTCTTATTGCAGGGAGTACAAGCGTACTGCCGGTGTCTCAACAACAGATCTGGTTGGACGGATGCTGCTCATGACAAAGGGCCACTTTGGAGTGAAAACAGACAGTTCTGAAGTGAGTGGAGATTCACTGCAATCAGTTACTGGGACTAGAACATTTGTGCATCTTTTAAGCGGCCATAACTTTAGTTCCGATGGTCCAATAACGTTAATTTTATGATTTTCTGAAAGCTTAGAAAGAGGCCTTTCAGATGGTGTGTTAAAATCAAAAGTCTATTTTAGGCCTGTTTTTGACAAAATACCATGGGTCCATGGTCTTTCCCCGAAAATAAAAAAATGATGGCCCGTTTTAAATTTGAGATTTGAGCATGTGATCTGAAAGTTGAAATATGGACCATTCAATAGCTCTCTGGATTACCTCCATTGGTGTTGGTTGTCCTGTGATATTTCGATTTCCAACAATTTTTTTCACAAACGCACTATAGCCTTGCATTTTTCAAAATTCAGTTTTTTGCTGTAATATCGTGTGATATAATCATGTGATCTTCCTATAGAGTGTCGGGATGGATACGAAACAGATTACCAAACTCCATCAAGTTAGTCTACCTTACTAAGCATGCAACTATGTATCACTTACCCCCCTCACCATTAATGGCCTCTCCCCTCACCATTAATTCCCCCCTCACCATTAATACCCCCCCTCACCATTAATGCCCCCCTCACCATTAATGGCCTCTCCCCTCACCATTAATGCCCCCCTCACCATTAATACCCCCCCTCACCATTAATGCCCCCCTCACCATTAATGCCTCCCCTCACCATTAATGCCCCCCCCTCACCATTAATGCCCCCCCCTCACCATTCATGGCCTCTCAGGACCAGACAGTTCACAGTCCCTACACTACTGGAGTGAGGTTCCTCGCTACCTCTAAGAAGATCGTGCAGTTCCAGGAGGGGATGGTGAACGAACCCGGGGTGAGTTGGGGATACAAGTGTTGATTATTATACGGAGGTGGCCTTTGTTGAGAAGTTGTTTTGCACACAATGGGACCTGGCGTTTATAGCCTTTCTTTGGAGGTGGCCATAAGAGGTTCTACTGTTCATCACATGATACCTCTGTGTGCTAATAATTGGCAATTTTTTTCTCTTCTGTGCAGCCTGATGACACAATAGTGTATGTGCCTGGGGCCTTTGATCTGTTCCACGTTGGTCATGTTGACTTGCTGGAGAAGTGTAAGGAGTTAGGCACCTTTATCATAGTGGGTCTCCATAACGACTGGGAGGTCAACAGGTACAAGGGGAAGAACTTTCCCATTAAGAACCTTCAAGAGAGGGTGCTCTCCTTGCTGGCATGTAGGGTGAGTCATGTGACTAGATAGCCAAGTCATGTGATGTTGTTACCACATATATAGTATGTATCGGATGTGATCATCGATGCTCCCTACTCCATCAGTGCAAAGCTATTAGACCAGTTCAAGGTAGGGCAATGATGATCTCCTACCTAGTGTAGTGTTTGTGGCCTTTAGTAACTAGTTTCCTTCTTCTGTTCTAGGTTGACTACGTTGTTCACGGCAGTACGAGCATCTTCCCTGCTCTTGATGGCTCTGATCCCTACCAGGTAAGCCGATGTTCTAAATTCAGCGATTTGGTAATTTTGAGCTGCTCTGATCAATGCCAATACAGGTTGCCAAGGACAGAGGAATATATCGGAAGGTGGAGAGTGGCAGTAGCATTACAACTGACATCATTGTTCAGAGGGTTATACAAAACAGGTCCGTAAGATTGAGAATTGTGCTGCATCAGCGACTATGAATGCAACTTTCATGTACCGTGTGTCTGTGTTCACTGACCATGAGTTAGCCCCTCCCCCTTCTATCGTATGCAGGCAGTCTTACAATAGACGCAATTCAACTAAAGAGCAGCGAGAGGTGCTCATCCACAAGGAGGAAATGAAGAGGAGACAATCGGAAAACACAGACGGTGCAACTCCAACATAGTACACACTTTTTAAAAGAGAAATATTTAACAATTTTATTAGCAGTGCTAGCTTTTATGAAGCTTTATAATTATAATTATATTGATGATGTAACCTCTATCCTTCAATTGATATTTCACTTGTGAATACAAAGTGAGGACTCATATTAACACAAACTATACACACACACACACACAATGCTACGAACACTAGCTACAGCAGTCACTACATGTATGATAGTTATATCTGAGTGGGCGGTAGGGTGAGTGATTGCTGAGACATCGAGGCACCCTGTCCAAGCATCAACTGTGTGGGTGTGTGTGTGTGTGGAGTGGTGTGGGTGTGTGTTTAGAAACAGTGACGATACATTGATTCATTTGCAATATGCAATACTAACAGACGAGTGAGCTCACAATGCAAGGATGAGCATAAATTATTACCTGTTTCTTTTGCATATTCTGCATTTCCTCAAACTCGAGTCTCTGCTGCTCAATGAAGGGAGGGAGGACTAACAGAGCCATTGATGTCCCCATCACCCAGGCACACCGTCTCACCAGCCAGTATGACCACACCCATCCACTCCCACACCAGCCAATCAGACGAGGGGGAAACATCTCAGTGAGACCATACAAACGCTCAGAAAGCGTCTCTTCAATATTGTCCAACTGTGTGTGTGTGTGTGTGTGTGTGTGTGTGTGTGAGTGTCCACAACTACTCGTATGTAGTAGTCGGACTCCAGCAATCTAGGGAGCAATATTTCTCTTACGTTTTCCTCCTCCTCCTCTGGTATGGCGACTGTGCGAGGTCCCGGGCGACTAAATGATGGCTCCCCTACCACACCAGGCAAGATCAACTCTTGTATCGGTTCTTCACTGCTCGAAGTCATCTCTTCTAGCCTTTTAGCATCAACACTGCATATACTGCTAAGCTTTGCCTTTAGTCTGCCACGTGGTGGCGAGTGTGGGCGTGTCTGTAGCCTGTGATCTTCGACCTTTGAAGTCAGTCATCTGTACAGTACAAAGACATCTTGTACTATAATACTAGCTAGTTACAGTTTAGTTAGCTTGTGCTGCTGAGGAACGATATCAAGAGAAAGAGACAGCTCTCCAGTATGCCCCGACCCCCGGCTGTGAGTATAGACTGTATTCTGTGTGCCGGTACATGTGTCATGTCATGATGTGTACACTCCATACTCTGTACAAACTGACACACACCGCCACCATACAGTCACAGCCACCATACACACACCGCCACCATACACACACAGCCACCATACAGTCACAGCCACCATACACACACCGCCACCATACACACACAGCCACCATACAGTCACAGCCACCATACACACACCGCCACCATACAGTCACAGCCACCATACACACACCACCACCATACAGTCACAGCCACCATACACACACAGACACCATACAGTCACAGCCACCATACAGTAGCTAGTAACTGTGCTTGATGTTACACCTGTATATCGATCATGTATCTTGTACACACATTGTTTCGATCCTATTAGGCTTTCACTGTACAAGCCTTGTACATTCTACACGCTAATGAGATAGCCATCTCACAGAGGGTAGACACCCCTCCTTGTTGTAACCATCACTCTTATATGCACACAGGGTGTAGATCCCTACAAATGGACCCTGAACCTTCCCCCTGGACACCACTGCAGTGTGGGGATGTCTAACAATATGACAGTGGCTGCAGACGGAGAGCCGTCACCAGGGGGACGAGTGAACGAGGACAAGTAAGCACAGCCTCTCATAATAGCATCCATCTCTGGTACCCTGTTGATATCAGCTTTGCTCATAGTTTGTAGTGTAGGTGGCTGCGATATCATATTGCATTTTAAAGTATTCCATATTAGTCTAGAAACTCCCTTAATATGCCTATAGAGTAATCCCTAACAATTCACTAATAATTCATGTATAAATGAATGCTATTATTTGTCTCCTCAGGTTCTTTACCTGCAGTTCCCATGGTGACAGGATGCAGGTAATGGACTATATAACTATTATACTAGTTAAGTTATTAATTCTATGAGATATTGTAAACAGCTACTATTAGCTTTAAAACTGGACAAATTATAGACAATGAATTGTTCATTTCCTCGTAACTGTCCAGGTGTACATGGTTTTGGACGGGCACGATGGTGTGAGGGCGTGTGAGTTTGCCCAGAAGCACCTCCCCTCCGTGTTCCTCCAGTCGGAGATCAGGGACGAGTACTCTCTCCGCACTGCCCTCCATAGAGCCTTCTATCTCACTGAGATGGAGTTCTTTGTGCGTATTGACCCTCACATCACACGCAGGATGACTCTACAGCTCGAGATTGATGTGAGGAAACATATGCAATACACGTTACCATAGCCAAATCGTATTTTCATTCTTTCTTGTAAGATTCTACAGTATGCTATAATGATAATTATTGAGCGTGTTCTTTTTTCCCCCTCAGCAAAAGGCCCACAATTCAGCTGAGGCATTGAGACTCTACCCTGGCCAGGTACAGGAGATTCAGAGCCTGGATGATGATATACGAGGAGGAACTACAGCTGTCATATCAGTGGTGTTCAACAGCAAGCTCTATGTGGCCAACTGTGGTGACTCCAGGGCAGTCCTGTGTTATGAGGTGAGAGAGGTTTGGTTGTTATAATGTTGTTGATGGTAGTTTTTACGGCCTTCAATTTCCTAATTGTACATGTGTTGCACTGTGCATTGATACCGCGTAGACTCAACTGTAACACTGTACATGGTGAAGTGCAATATGCTCACTGTACATGGTGAAGTGCATATGCTCACTGTACATGGTGAAGTGCATATGCTCACTGTACATGGTGAAGTGCATATGCTCACTGTACATGGTGAAGTGCATATGCTCACAGAACACTATTTACTGTGTGCCTTTATATCCACACAGGACATGAATGGCAAACTGGTGGCTGAGCAGATATCAGTTGATCACAACACAGAGAATGAGGGTGAGCTAGCACGACTGGCAGAGGTGGGCCTGGACCCACACACACTGCTCAGGTACAAGAGACTGGGCACACAACAAAACACTCGCTCCATTGGGGACTACTCCATCAAGGGAGGATACAAGGATATTGACACCATAGCGTGAGTCAGGGACAGCCGCTGTGCATAGGTTAGGTGTTTTAATTAATTTAATGTTTAAAATAAAAAATAAACTAATTACGTTTAGTTTCTGTATCTAATTGACTTGCTCTGTTTCTTGCAGCCATGCCAAACAAGAGCCTGGAACAGCTGAGCCGTTCATTTCCTCACCTTTTGACCTCACCAATTTCCGTGGATTCCTCATTCTAATGACGGATGGACTATATGAAGCGTATGAAGCGTGGACACATCGTCCAGCCATGGTCAACCAAGACCTCGCTCATCTGGTTTCCAAGGAGATACGAACATCGACAGAGTTTCATCTCGTGGCTCAAAATGTTGTGGAAAATGTCAAAACGAAATTTCAACAATCGTGCAAGAAGGGAAAACAAGCTGGAAGATTGGACGATATTACACTCATTGTACGAAACTTTGGCTACCCTAATCTCTCTCACTCCAGCTCCCACCCGAGCATGCCCTCCACTGCCCCTGTTGTCTCATCCCAGGAGTCTGTGTTCTTCCCTGCTGCTGGACGGCAAGTACCCTACTATCCCTCCCAGTCTGTGTCCACTCAACAGCATGACTACACCGCCAGTCTACCACCACACGGGTTGAATAGTGTGCCTCAAGGCAGTCTACCACCACACGGGTTGAATAGTGTGCCTCAAGGCAGTCTACCACCACACGGGTTGAATAGTGTGCCTCAAGGCCACGATAGCAGACAGCAGCAAGCTTATCGATCCGATAATAACCCGCGTCAATATACGGGTATCAATGGAAGTATGTCCGTAGGTGAGGGTGCATTCATACCAGAGCCAGAGAGTGGTTCTGATTTTCCTCCTCAGCAAACCAACGCACAACCAGGCTATGGCCAAGCTAACTGGGGAGGAGCTCGTTACTATTCTCAAGGGCCGCTGAGCAACGTACAACAAGTGACACCGTTGCCGTACACTAATGACCAGCCCCACCATCAGCATGCCACCCTCACAGCTGTGGCCTCCTATCCTGACATCACTCATACCCCTCCAAGAGGTAGACAAATATCGGTACCAACAATTCATACCGTCCCTCGAAGGCCAGCTGGACAGGCAATCCCGGAGTATAGGCGATCAGCAGACTATGAGAACACGAATCCTTTAGGGACGGAGCAAATACAGAGTGAACAAAGCACATCGCGATCTTTACTGTACGAGAATGTAACACTTCGCACTCAAGACTTGTCTTCTACTGACCCAAAGAGACATTCAGATAACACCCTCGAGCAGCAAACGCAAGCAATGTCCCTACAAGACCCTACTCCACAGAAACAAACACTCCCGGCTACTCCCAATAAGCTCCCAGTGGTAGAGAGGACTCCTGCCATCTTGGAGATTGCCACTATTCCTGTTGCTATGGCCAACACACCACCATCTGCTGAAACTACTCCAAAATTGAAACGCCACGATTCAGATTTTGAGCTGTATGGTTGGAGAATGGAGACTCCTCCAGTTTCTCTGAACGAGACATCGAGCACGCTAACTGAGGACAAGAAGCAAGAGTACGATACACTGCAAGATAAGCTTGTAATGGAGGCAACAGCATCCCCTAAGATGGCCTCCACTCTGGAGAGCACGCCCGTCACATCCACTCCCAAACCCCGAGCTAATGGTAAGTACATTCATTCCTATGATAAAAGTTCTGTGATTAGTCAAAATCCATTGCGCCAAATTTTAGCACTTTGGTAGCTATCTTTGAAAGCCCACATGCTGTATACACACACGCAGTAGCAGTGTTTCCAAGCCTCTCACTTTACAGCCTGAAATGTGCATGTGTGCATACATGTACGAGTCAGTCAACACTTATCACTTTGTGTACTCTCCTGTGTAGATGATGCTAACCTCACTCCCACTGAGGCCATGCCACCTGTAGCACAGTCCATCCTCGAGGTCAAGGACATAGAAGAAGATCGAGAGACATTTGTAATGGACCTGAGTGACGAGTTACAAGAGCCGTCAGATCACGAGGGACGGGAAGACGTGGATGGCCAGATCAAAGCCTACGTTAAGTTTGCAGACTCTTTCCCAGACATTGGATGGGACGAAATAGAAGCTTAGATTTGTGCTAGTAGTGAAAAATGAAAAATGAGTGTCTTATGCATGTTTTGTGTGGAGTATTTGATTTATATTTTGTGCACTTAATACTGTGTGTGTGTGTGTATGACTTAAATTGTAGCCGAGGTCAAATTCGAGAGTGGTTGGTTAACGCTTAATTAGATACCGCAAAATGCTTGTTGGTCAATTTTTGAAATTTTGAAATAAAATCTAGAGGAGTACTCGCGACGACCATCAAAGATACTTCCAAACAATGTCTTTCCCGTCGGTAAGAAGCTCTCACACACACCACTACAGTGTAATATTGTTGCTATAAGGTACCACTGGTTCTCCTTGCTCTGTTAAAGGTGTTATCCTAGCTAGTCTGATCCTGCACACACACACACACAAAGTAGATATTTAATGAAGATTACGTCTGTGTGTGTGTGTTTCTCATTTCCATACACAGGGTTCTGGTTCCAATGTTGAGAACTTGCCGCCCCAAGTGGTACGTAAAGTTAGCAAGGAGGTTGTGGCACTAGCAGAGGACCCACCCGAGGGTATCAAGGTGTTCCTCAATGAAGAGGATATCACAGATATACAGGCCACCATCGAGGGACCTGGTGAGTGGGCGGGGGGAATACCCTAACCACACACACACACAATGCCCACTCCTCATATCATCCGTCACTAATGTTGGTTGCTAGGCAATTCAGCGTATACACTACTGTAAGGACATATTCCTCTATCCTTGCAGCTGGCACTCCGTACGAAGGTGGCATGTTCAGAATGAAGTTAGTGCTCAGTAAAGACTTCCCAGCCTCACCTCCTCAGGGTAAGAGCACTGTCATTATTCCTGGACTGTCCCCTACAACTGTGTAGGGGCATTGTTTGTACATGTACAGAGCACTATTTGCATACTGGTGTCTTTGATCCCCTACTTTTTTGACGCACCTTTGAGCTTTCTGATGGTGTACAGAAACCATTTGTAACAGGTCAGATTGACATGTCTACAGATTAACATGTCTACTGCCCTATAGGTTTCTTCCTGACCAAGATCTTCCACCCCAATGTGGCTCAGAATGGTGCCATTTGTGTCAACACTCTCAAGAGAGACTGGAAGCCAGAGCACGGGATCAAACACATTCTGTTGGTGAGTATGCTCAGCCTCTCTATTGGCCACCATTAGGTCCCTAGGGGCTACAGTGTTAGTGTTGATAAGAGGTGAGCATTGTTTGCTGTTTTGATAAAATACTGAAACTGGTTTCACAATAATTAATGCTACATAACTGTATACACACTTATTCAGTTAAATCTATCCTACAGTATCTGTTTGTGATACTAAACCTCCCCCCCCCCCACACACACACTCACACCCCCCCACACACTCACACCCACACACACACACACACTCACACACACACACACTCACACCCACACACACACACACTCACACCCACACACACAGACCATCAAGTGCCTCCTCATCTATCCTAACCCGGAGTCTGCTCTCAATGAAGAGGCTGGAAAGATGTTACTTGAACAATACGATGACTACTCAAGTCGAGCGCAAATGATGACTGACATTCATGCTAAACCACTACGCAGCTCGGCTACAGCTTACGACACAGTCCTCAACAGAATGGAGGGTGTGGCCTCTAAAGGGGGCGTGGCAGGGGAGGCGGTCCAAGTGATTCAGGATCGTAAGAGAACGGCTGATAAGACTACAGTGGGTGTCAACGACAAGAAGAAAAAAGACAAAAAGAAAGCTCTCAAGAGACTCTAGTTCTCAGAACATTAGTGTTGTATTTTTGTAACCTCATTGCTTCTATAGTGCTATACACTGTCAATCTGTTCATTTACTAGTTTCCATGACATCACTGTTCTCTGTAGTTGCACATTATACATTGCATTGTTCATGACCTGTATAATTACTATTATTCTCTTGTGATCATTCCGCATGCAGGATTATACAAAATTCTCAACAATCATAAGCAACACTAGTACAGTGTCAAACCCTGACACATGACACACACAGACACACCAACTAATACACCAACATTCTCACAAGCATGAGACACATGTACAGAGTATGGGAGATAATCTACTCTACACTCTACTGAGGCTAGGTGGAGCTGAGTGAGACTCTTGTGTAGTTAGCTGTGGTCGTTTACGTGGGGCTGCTTTAGGAGGGGAGAACTTATAGATAACACAAGTCATGTCATCTCTCTTCCTGCAGTTGACAGCTACAGTTGAGCGTGGGTCTTGAGCAGCTGCTGTTTGGTATGCTTGCTCGTGAGCTTTCGATATTCTTGCCAGGACAGTATCTGCCAGGAACGCTGGATTTCTTCCTGGTGTGTCTTCCTTAAGAATGATATTTGTTAGAACTTTGTTAGCATCTATCGCGCCTTCCTCTTTGAACTGACCCTCGATACTTTTATACACACCGTCAGTCATAAGGACAAGGTAGCGGAAGGATTGGTCTATGGTCACCGGAGTGGTTATGTGGGGGATGGCAATACCAGGAGGTTGCCTTGCAGACCTGTATATGTGTGTGGAGGGGGGGGGGGGGGGGGGGAGGTGAAGTCAATACATCACAACAAACAGCTGGATTATCTGAGAATTGTAGAGTGCAAGTGTACTGTGTACACTTTATAAACTCACACTAAAGTGTCCACATCCTTGTAGCCTCTCTTAACATAATAGTCGCCGAAACTTCGAGTATTCTCGTGCATTCCCAGCCTTCCAGCCCGTTTCAGGTTATCCCTGCTCAGGCCCAGTCGCTCCAGCCGAGTTAGCTCCTCCTCATTCTGCACACCATGGTCCACACTAAGCTGTTCAGCATACATAGTCCCATCAAGTTTCTCTCTAATGACAATAGCCCTGGAGTCCCCGACATTGGCCACGCAGAGCTGCTTATTGACTATGATGGCCAACACGGCTGTACACCCGCCAGTAATCTTTGGCTCAAGCTTCTGTAGTTCGGCAACCTCCATTGGGTAATTTAGCTGGGCTTGATACGAGGTCATACCCTACATAGAGTAAAGAGAGGACATTGATAACATGAGGTTTTCTGTTTGTTTTGGGGAAGAGCATGGCTAGTACACAAGTATTGCATGTATAATACAGTATTTTGGAAATTCGAAGTATGTTTGATACTGCTACTTGATAATTTATGTCACACATTCCTGTGAAATTACAACGGATATCACAACGCCATGCCAGGGTTGAAAGGTCTAGGAAATGATTACTATAGTTGCTATGGATGTCTGTGTGTCAACAGGGAACTACCCACTCACGCTATGTATGTGATTAATACCGTGAATATACTGTGAACATACATGGGCCAGTAACTATGACAATAGCATCAATGTCACATGGTTCCTGTGTCATTCTATTAATAGACAATTCAGGATATAGAGTCATGGCAAGTCATGGCATGACATGCCTCTCAGCATGAGATGGTGGTCATCATTACGAAACATAAACACATCTAAAGTAAACATTGATGCTTTCAACTCCTACAAAGACTATATCCTTTGAGGTCATTCACACACACAGGGTTCAATTACACGCTGTGTACAACACATCTAAAGTACAAATCATGAATAGTCACACTTATAGTACACATCGTTATGCTGTGTACTAGCCTAGTGTCAATGAAGAGTGTTCCCACCTCATTACACACATGTGTTGCTACAACCACACATTACACAGAGACTCCTTATGGTGTACTAGCTACAACCACACATTACACAGAGACTCCTTATGATGTACTAGCTACAAGCACATATTACACAGAGACTCCCTATGGTGTACTAGCTACAACCACACATTACACAGAGACTCCCTATGGTGTACTAGCTACAACCACACATTACACAGAGGCTCCCTATGGTGTACTAGCTACAACCACACATTACACAGAGGCCCCCTATGGTGTACTAGCTACAACCACACATTACACAGAGACTCCCTATGGTGTACTAGCTACAACCACACATTACACAGAGGCTCCCTATGGTGTACTAGCTACAACCACACATTACACAGAGACCCCCTATGGTGTACTAGCTACAACCACACATTACACAGAGACTCCCTATGGTGTACTAGCTACAACCACACATTACACAGAGGCCCCCTATGGTGTACTAGCTACAACCACACATTACACAAAGGCCCCCTATGGTGTACTAGCTACAACCACACATTACACAGAGACTCCCTATGGTGTACTAGCTACAACCACACATTACACAGAGACCCCCTATGGTGTACTAGCTACAACCACACATTACACAGAGACTCCCTATGGTGTACTAGCTACAACCACACATTACACAGAGACTCCCTATGGTGTACTAGCTACAACCACACATTACACAGAGACCCCCTATGGTGTACTAGCTACATGTACAACCACACACATCATCCAATGGGCAATTGAACACGTATACACAAATGAAATGCAGCCCAGCAACAAAAACAGACCACAGGCCAATCAAAGGAGTATAAATTCCAGTGGGATTCAAGGTTGACACAGACTACACTCACTCACCTCGGGTATACGACGTGCAACTTCTTCTTTGCGTTTAGTATCACGAGAAATACTCTTGAAGAATTCTCTCTCTGTATCTTTGAAGATTTCTCCCAACACAAATGCGACATCTTGACCCTGATCAACTGCTTTCTTCCAGGAGTCCATATTGAACAACTCCATCATATAGTTAGAGGCAAATCCAACAGCCCGCGATCCATCGTGGCCATCAAACACACCAAAGATTTGAGTATTATTCTTATTCATTGTGAAATGTCGATCTTCGTTGTCATGGTCTGACATAGAAGTTGATCTTAGCCTGTAGCGACAATTTTCCAAGGTAGCCGCAGTACAGCCCGCAATACCTTTATGATTAGTTGGGCTCCAGTTGCTTTCTGTGACAACTGACGGGCCAGCCGGCATCATGTGCGCTGGTGGTGACTGGTGCTGAGGCGGTGAACCTTGTAATCTTTCTCTACTCGATTGCCGAGATTGCGACGGTGACGATTGTGGCTCCACACTGGATTGGCATGAGGGTGGGTTTGACGTAGAGGGGAGAGGTTCAGGTAGAGACATAGAGCCACTGGTTACTGAGGAAGAGCCCCTGGGGAGCAGGTTTGAGGAGGTATGTCTTTCTTGACTGGATTGATGTGTGTAGTGTGGGGGGCTGAGTGGTTCAGGTAGAGACACAGGCCCAGTGGCTATGTCCACTGATGATACCCTAGCCCTGGAGAGCAGACTTGGGTGAGAGCGAGAATTAGATACTTCAGCCATTTAATAAGGATTCGATCTATTGAAGCTTTTAGACAGTATAGTAGTAACTTTATGATGTTTTTGATGACTTGTTGACTCTGATAAAGCTGTACAAAGCTTGTAAGAGAGGCTTTTATGCTTCCGAAACAACTTGCTTTATTAGACTTTCCGCAATGGAGGTGATCGCGAATAATCTAGAAGCGTAGTCTCAGGAATCAGCCGCCGTTCTTTTGGAACCACCAAAAGCCAAAAGAACGGCGGCTGATTCATGAGACTACTAGAAGCGCAGCGTTGGGGAGGATGACAACGCCCATGTAACATTCTTGGGTGTGGTCAGTAATATGGGGCCACGCCTATCTTAGTCTAATTAGAGGAGGGGAACATTATTCTCTAGAGAATAATATCCCCCATATTCACGGGGGGATAGTATTCACAACAACTGGCTCTAATTTACTTGATGATGATCCATACCAAGTCTTCTTTTCTCTCTTAGAGCATGTTCATTTTGGCCGAGCTGCAAGACGTGGTGAGGATAGAGCCGCGATGGTTCTCCAAGGACACTGGACAAGAGATCGCGGATGAGCTCAACAGAAAGTTTGCAAACAAAGTAAATCAATGCCTAAACTAGTTGCTTGGGCAGACTAGACGTACGTACGTACGTTGCATGGGTGACGCATGGTGACGTCCATACGTACGTATGTACATGTACATGTACAGTTGTCTATGTCGTGGTGTCACGTCAGTGTATAATGTGTATCACTATAATTATACGCAGGTGCTGCACAATGTAGGACTGTGTATTGTCCTTCATGACATCACACACGTTGGTGATGCCTACATATTCCCTGGCGACGGTGCATCCCACACTAAAGGTAGTCTCTAGCTCTGCACACACCTCACACTAAAGGCAGTCTCTAGCTCTGCACACACCTCACACTAAAGGTAGTCTCTAGCTCTGCACACACCTCACACTAAAGGTAGTCTCTAGCTCTGCACACACCTCACACTAAAGGTAGTCTCTAGCTCTGCACACACCTCACACTAAAGGCAGTCTCTAGCTCTGCACACACCTCACACTAAAGGCAGTCTCTAGCTCTGCACACACCTCACACTAAAGGCAGTCTCTAGCTCTGCACACACCTCACACTAAAGGTAGTCTCTAGCTCTGCACACACCTCACACTAAAGGTAGTCTCTAGCTCTGCACACACCTCACACTAAAGGCAGTCTCTAGCTCTGCACACACCTCACACTAAAGGCAGTCTCTAGCTTTGTACACACCTCACACTAAAGGTAGTCTCTAGCTCTGCACACACCTCACACTAAAGGTAGTCTCTAGCTCTGCACACACCTCACACTAAAGGCAGTCTCTAGCTTTGCACACACCTCACACTAAAGGCAGTCTCTAGCTTTGTACACACCTCACACTAAAGGTAGTCTCTAGCTCTGCACACACCTCACACTAAAGGCAGTCTCTAGCTTTGTACATATCTCTCTTCATCTCGTTTGTTCATTCATACAGTGCGTTTCCGGTTTGTTGTGTTTCGTCCCTTTGTGAATGAAGTGCTACTTGGCAAGATCAGAAGTTGCAGTCAAGATGGAGTGAGAGGTGACGAGTGTATCATTACCTGTCATTACTCTTATCCCTTCTTTACAGTGTCTCTTGGCTTCTTTGACGACATTCTAATACCCTACCATAGCCTTCAGCATCCAAACAGATTGTATCCACATTGTCATTAGTATTGTATAGTTATCACTGGCTTAGACTCTCCCTAACCTGGTGTCATAGCGACCCCAAGGAGCAGCTGTGGGTGTGGGAGTACGAGAGTGAGGGGGAGAAACATGACATGTTCATGGATATCGATGAGGAGATTAGGTTCAGAGTTGTGGAGGAGGTCTTCGTCGACACTTCACCGACCAGTTGTGAGTGGGTACCTGCGTAACTATGTATGTTCATTAGGCTGCATTTGGGTATCTGCCGTAGTGGTAGCATGACAGGTTCACGTTGTCAAGGTGGAACTATTTTTCATGGTATCGCCAAATTGGCAAATACTTTTATCTCTCAAATATGATTTGACACCATTTCAACTATTTTTTTCTAAGCTTTCAGAAAATCCTAACAAATTTGACATTAGATCCACGGAATTCAAGTTATGGCAGCCGAAAGAATCCCCGAACCATTGAATGAACGGGATGTAGTTTAGCGTCTTTCAACAGCCTTAACTTGAGTATCGTTGATCCAATGTCAAAATGTTGATAATTTTCTGAAAGCTTAGAAAGAGACCTTTCAAATGATGTGTTGCAATCTAAAATTTGTCGGGGGCCCCAATTTGTCATTTTTCGGCCTTGGACCATGGGCTATTATTCATGGTATCACCAAATTGGCAAATACTTTTATCTCTCAAATATGATTTTTGATGACACCATTTCAACTATTTTTTTCTAAGCTTTCTAACAAATTTGACATTAGATCCACGGAATTCAAGTTATGGCAGCCCCCGAACCATTGAATGAACGGGATGTAGTTTAGCGTCTTTCAACAGCCTTAACTTGAGTATCGTTGATCCAATGTCAAAATTTTGATAATTTTCTGAAAGCTTAGAAAGAGACCTTTCAAATGATGTGTTGCAATCTAAAATTTGTCGGGGGCCCAAATTTGTCATTTTTCGGCCTTGGACCATGGGCTATTATTCATGGTATCGCCAAATTGGCGAATACTTTTATCTCTCAAATATGATTTTTGATGACACCATTTCAACAATTTTTTTCTAAGCTTTCAGAAAATCCTAACAAATTTGACATTAGATCCACGGAATTCAAGTTATGGCAGCCGAAAGAATCCCCGAACCATTGAATGAATGGGATGTAGTTTAGCGTCTTTCAACAGCCTTAACTTGAGTATCGTTGATCCAATGTCAAAATTTTGATAATTTTCTGAAAGCTTAGAAAGAGACCTTTCAAATGATGTGTTGCAATCTAAAATTTGTCGGGGGCCCCAATTTGTCATTTTTTGGCCTTGGACCATGGGCTATTATTCATGGTATCGCCAAATTGGCAAATACTTTTATCTCTCAAATATGATTTTTGATGACCCATTTCAACAATTTTTTTCTAAATTTTCAGAAAAATATCCTAAAAAAATTAACATTAGATCCATGGAATTCAAGTTATGGCAGCCGAAAGAATCCCCGAACCATTGAATAAACGGGACGTAGTTGAACATCTTTCAACAGCCTTAACTTGAGTATCGTTGATCCAATGTCAACAATTTTGTCATTTTGTCATTTTTCGGCGTTGGACCGTGGGCTATTATTCATGGTATCGCCAAATTGGCAAATACTTGTATCTCTCAAGTATGATTTTTGATGACCCATTTCAACAATTTTTTTCTCAGTAAAAAAATTGACATTAGATCCAGTTATGGCAGCCGAAAGAATCCCCAAACCATTGTATAGACGGGATGTAGTTGAACATCTTTCAACAGCCTTAACTTGAGTATCGTTGATCCAATGTCAACAATTTTGTAATTTTCTGAAAGCTTAGAAAGAGACCTTTCAAATGATGTGTTGCAATCTAAAATTTGTCGGGGGCCCTAATTTGTCCTTTTTCGGCCTTGGACCATGGGCATTCATGGTATCGCCAAATTGACAAATACTTTGATCTCTCAAATATGATTTTTAATGATCCATTTCATCTATTTTTCCTAAACTTTCAGTAAAAAAATTTACATTAGATCCACGGAATTCAAGTTATGGCAGCCGAAAGAATCCCCAAACCATTGAATAAATGGGATGTAGTTGAATATCTTTCAACAGCCTTAACTTAATCCAATGTATAAATTTTCTGAAAGAGACCTTTCAAATGATGTGTTGCAATCCAGCCCTAATTTGTCATGTGCGGATAAGATTACTTCAATGCTGCGTGCCTTCCCACTCCCGTGCACAGGCCAACCCAAGTCCCCAGAGTCTCCCTCTGAGGCTGCCACCAACGGACAGATAGACTCTCCTGACCCAGTCCCCTACACTGTTCGAGTAAGCATCTCCAGCTATGTCAGTTCTGTTAACACCACTTCATTGCTTCCACTGCAGGGATCTGCTAGCGAGAGTGGGCTGGGGCTACTCAGCTGGTGGGGAGGAGGGTAACCTCAGCACAGTCTTAGGAGTCAGCTTCAACTGAACATTTTCATATCATCATAATTAATAATGCATGCTATGTTTTTATGTGAAAGTTGTTATTTGAAAATGACATAAAGGTTTTCTGTCAGTCTTCTTTGTAGTGCATGGGGGTGTGTCACCTGCTTTTTCACTAAACATAGGGGGGCGTTTCCCTATGCATACCAGCCTAGCTATATTGTTGTCGACTTTGGTAGAGAATGGAGCTGACTATCCACCAAACCTCCATCCCAGTGGACTCCCTCTCTCAGCAGGAATCACTTAGAGAGCACATCACCAAGAGGACTGCATCAGCTGGCAGGGAGGTGGGTCCTCTGATAGAGGAACAAGAGCCTGCTTTAGCAAGCAAGTGTATACAGTCTGCTTGCATGATGTCTATGATATCAGACTGACTTCGTTAAATATACTGCAGGATGTTGAAGATCCCTTCTATGTGGTTGACCTTGGTCGTCTTATCGAGCTCTACCAGGACTGGGTAACTGCTATGCCAAGTGTTACTCCATTCTATGCTGTCAAATGTAACGAGGATCCAGCCCTCTTGAAGACACTGGCTGCCCTGGGAACAGGCTTTGACTGTGCAAGCAAGGTCAGACCACTTGCATGGTTTATTGCATGCATGGACGTTTCTGACCTGCATCAATGCATGCATGTATAATTATTATACAGATATTAATTTTATTGTCTCTTATTCAGCACGAGATGTCGGTGGTGTTGGATCTTGGAGTACCTCCAGAGAGAGTGGTGTATGCCAACCCTTGCAAGCAAACCTCTCACATCCAGTACGCTGCTCAGAGAGGAGTGAAAATGATGAGCTTTGATAATACTGCAGAGCTACACAAGACACACAAGCACTTCCCTACAGCAGAGTTATTATGCATGGATAATTATTGAGTGTACTGTACTCCCATAAATGAATAGTTGTACCCTCACACAATGTCAACAATGTGTAACCTTATAACAATTGTGTAATGATACTCAAATAACAATTTCTGTAGTAACGTATAATTTATTTATACCAGGTTAATGTTACGCATCAAAGCAGATGCTCCTGACTGTGTGGGGAAGCCTGGCTTCAAGTTTGGTTGCACCACAGCTGAAGGCAAGCAACTACTGGACACTGCAAAGGCACTTGGCCTGAATGTCATTGGAGTAAGGTACTAAAAAAAGTGTTGCCTGTTAAGTTTTAGACTAGCAAAAATTGATGCAGTTTTCATGTTGGGAGTCGATGTCAGACCCCCTCTGCCTACGAGGTGGCTCTCAAGGTGGCAGCTGAACTGTTTGATTATGGCGCGAAAATTGGCTATCAATTCAGCCTACTGGATATTGGAGGAGGCTTTCCCGGTCAAGCAGGGTCTAGAGATATGTTCCACAGTGTGGCCTCAGCTATCAACCAAACCCTGGCCTCTCTCTTCAGCCCTGAGGCTCACCCTGGAGTGAGGTTCATTGCAGAGCCTGGTAAGGTTGCCCTACAACAAGCTCGTTAAGCCTGGGCTAATAGCCAACCCCCATGCTCTTTTCAAAATGAGCAATTAAGTTTCAAGTTTAAAATTCATTCGAGCATACAAATTGAAAGAGCTCCTTCCGCTAAGCTTTTGGAATACCAGAACTAGAGCCAAATCTCTCGGGGACCTAGAGCGTGCATACCTAATAATGTATCTTCTTTAATTTGTAGGTCGGTACTTCGCGTGTTCCACCCACACCATAGTGGTGAACATCATCAGCAAGAGGTCATGTGATATTGTAGAAGGTGGTGAAGGCCCTAAGTTCATGTACTACATAAACGGTGGGATTTACGGATCATTCAACTGTGTACTGAATGATCGTGCTGCCCCAGTGCCCATACCAGTGAAGGTGTGTACTCCACCTCTGTCATGACTACTATCTCTCTATCTCTCTCCTTTCTTGTATATAGGAGGTCGATGCTATTGTACACCAGAGTCGGTTGTGGGGAGTGACGTGCGCTGGTAGGGACAAGATCTGTGATGCTCTTCTGCCCGAGTTTGAAGTCGGTGACTGGCTTTGTTTCGAGGACATGGGAGCCTACACTATATCATCTGCCACTTGTTTCAATGGGTTCCCTAAAGCTGCTCCCTACTATTATGTCAGGGAGAATACGATGTAAGCTGATGAGTAACTGATAGGGTTGCTAGTGGTTTATGAAAGTATTCCTGTTTCTGTAATAACATTTTTTCATTCTGTAGAGATCAGTTCAAGCAAGTTCATGAACAATAAACTCTTTTAACAGAGCAATTATAATATTTGTGCACGTGATGTTGAATGTCAACAGAATGAGTTATATATAATTATATATCAGTTGTAATTGTTGTCATGAGTAGAAGGTTGACATAAACACAGCTGTGTCCAGGTTGAGTGTAGCGTGCCACCACTTGTCAGGGAAGTAGATCACCTGCAGCAAACAAATACAATGTCCAGTCAAACCACTAACTCATGTACACATGTCAACATATGTAACTTGAGAAGGAAATTGGAGGAATCTCAAGGCAGTTAGGAAGCTATCTGCAGGTGGTGTTTCTGTTCACCTCTCCAGGTTGTAGGGTGCATTCTAGGGGTCTCTCTGTATCCATAGCAACCAGTTGAGGGTAGGTGTGCTTGAGCCAGTGGAGGGTGGTCTGATCAGGGTCAAAGTGTGGGCTGTGAGGGGGCGGGTAGAGGAACCAGCGCTAATGTGTGTGTGTGTGTGTGTGTGTGTGTGTGTTGTACAGACACTAAGGTACACTGTCCAATAGTTACCTTTCTGCCATACACAGTCTCTGCAAATGTGGGCCCATGAATATGGAAGGGCACACCAGAACCAGGACCTGGATGATAGGGATCAGTACTACATGTGACAATGACTACAGCTATTGTGTCACCTGCCAGACCAAAGCTGAGGACAGGTGTAGTATCAGGTACATGGTATGGAGGGAGGGTATAAAGAGAGAAGAGAGAACTCCAATCTTCCCTATTGTTGTCTCCAAAATAATACAGTGTCTCTAATACGTAAGTGAAGACTTAGAACAGCCACAACAATAATGTCTTACCATTCCCGAGAGTTGTGAGTGTCTGTGCAGCCATCATTGTTTCCACGTAATCACAGAGGGAAACTTTCTCTGTGGATAGTAGTTGGGTATGGGGTATGGGTACTAGTGGGTATGGAGTACCTTTACGATACGAGTGGGTGTTGGCTGTAGCCACGGTAATGATGTCATGTCCAAACTCCTTCAGAAGTCTGTACTTGGAACAACCTGCTCTGAAATCCTGTGACCAAACAACACAAGCTAATAAAGAAAGACAATACCTCAACAAAAATCTGAGCTTGTCCTACATACGTACTGACTGTACACACTGCCATGCTGACTTACTGACTGCCCTGGTAGACCTGTTATGATCACTGGCTCAGTGTATGCAAACCTGGGGAGATGAGGAGGATGTACTAGTCCCCTACCACACTGTGCACACATCACTAGTCCCCTACCACACTGTACGCATACCTCCCCACATCACTATAGTCCCCACATCACTAGTCCCCTACCACACTGTATGCATACCTCCACACACCACTAGTCAGTCCCCTACCACACTGTGCACATATCTCCACACATCACTAGTCTCCTACCACACTGTACGCATACCTCCACACACCACTAGTCCCCTACCACACTGTGCACATACCTCCACACATCACTAGTCCCCTACCACACTGTACGCATACCTCCACACACCACTAGTCCCCTACCACACTGTGCACATACCTCCACTCAAAGTCCCTCTGTGTTAGACTAGAGGCCTCCACTCTCCTTATGGTACAGGGGCCAGAGAGATCAGGGTAGCCACCAGGAGAGCTCCTATAGTAACAGGAATGTCAATACATACTAAAGTAATGAGAACCCACCATCCACCATTAGGAGCATCACTATACACATCAGACACTTTACCCTCAGCCCCAGCCACTGAACAAGAGCACAGGCTAGGGTAGTGTGTGTCGTTCATTCTTGTATAGTCTGACTCCTCCTCACTCAGTTCTTGATATGCAGCATCATCACTACAGGGTAGTTCACTAGTACACTGGTCACTGACATGACTGGGAGGAGGGGCTTTAGCTCTGTTGTTGAGTGCTGCCTCCATCACTGATCCACAAGCCTCACACACAACCAAGCCATGGTTGCTGTGATGGAGCCACAGCATCTGAGGTAGCAGCACCAACACTAGGTAGAGGAAAGAGGTGGTACATGTCCTTGCCATCACTAGCCAGACGGTCTAGCAGGGTCCGGGTACCGGTGTCAGAGGAATGAATGACTCCCCGGTGGGAGTGACTCCCCGGTCATTCCTGCCTAAGGTGTGGGTGACTCCCCCAGGAATAAATGACTCCCCTATGCGCATGTTTGTTCCGCCAATGTTGCCATCAATGTAAGTATATAGTAGCAAGAGTACATTCATGCACTCCTCATAGACATATAGTAGAGAATGAAGAGCCATGCAGGATGAAGAGCAAGGTTAGTAGTAGCATGCAAGGTAGCAATGAAGCAAGTGTTCATCCTGTAGTAGACAGCAAGTGACAGCTGGAATGTAGACCTATAAATGTGTGAAGAGCAGAGTTGCAAGGTTAATTGTTCTATCCTGTAGTTGACAGCAAGTGACAGCTAGATCTATGGTATAAAACCAGTGATCGTTCACAGTCATGTCATTTGAAGAAGGCAGCAAGAAATGGAGAATTTACAAGAGATTGAAAACTATTTACGAAAAGGAGAATACCCTCCTACTATTAACAGCAAAACAGAGAAGGCAAACTTTAGAAGAAAATGCAGGCAGAACTTTAAGTTTGAAAATGGTAGCCTATATTACAAGAAGCACACCAAAGCTGCTGATGCAGCTGACTGGAGGATATGTGTGCGCAGCAATGAGGAGAAATCAAGAATCCTCGAAGATTGCCATGCAGGTATAATAATTATTATGGCTTTGGTAAAATGATAATAGTAGGTAATAGAGCATGTATGTAATTATGTATGCTTGTAATCTATTATACGCATGCATGCAGGAACAGCTGGTGGCCACTTTGGAAGAGATAGAACTATAGACAAGATATGTTCTAGATTCTACTGGAAGTCGATGGTGGAGGAGATTCGAGAGTATGTAAAGAACTGCAGCCAGTGCCAGAGAATGAACCCAGCATTTGTAAAGACAAATGCCAAACTCCATCCGATATCTGTACAACCCAAAGTCTGGCATCAGGTATATGTACACTATAATTTTTATGGCATTGCATAATAATTATTTGTTTTGAGCACAATCATATATTAATTATAATTATGTAATTCACTTTATAGGTTGGCATAGACTTGATAGGACCTTTGCCGATTACACCCAATGGCAGCAAATATGTGGTAACATTGGTCGATTATTTTAGCAAATGGGCTGAAGCAGCCCCACTCCCTGACAAAACTGCATTTGGAGTGGCAATGTTCCTGTACAACTTGTTTTGTCGGTAAGCTATGCATGTGTGTGAAATTGTAATCACATGCATCTCTACACATAATTATAATAACACGTATTTAATGATTATGGTTATACATGCACGCAGGTTTGGGTTTTGTGAGGTGCTGATATCGGACCAAGGCCGTGAGTTTGTTAATCAGGTCAACACAGAGCTTTTTCGATTCACTGGAACAGAGCACAGGGTCACTTCAGCTTACCACCCACAAACCAACGGGCTAACTGAACGTTTCAATCAAACACTTCAAACAGCACTACTCAAATATGTGAATGACTCACAGACCGACTGGGACTACCACTTGCCCGCTATTCTCTTTGCTTATAGGACGAGTAAGCAAAAGGCAACGAAGTATTCACCTTTCGAGTTGATGTTCTGTCGGTGAGTTGTTCATAATTATAATTATTATAATAATTACATGATAATCTGGCATGCATGCATTATTGTTATAACATTCCACATGCAGGAAACCTGTACTCCCTATTCAACTGGAGTTAGGCAGCGAGGGTGAACTTGAGCAGAGCTGGGACATTAGTGCCATTATGACCCATGCTCGAGCTGTTACAAAGTTAAAGGATGATATCCACAGCAAAGCCAAGAAGAACATTGACAATGCCCAAGAAAAGGACAAGATGTACTATGATCGGAAGCATGCAGACAAGAGGGTGAGCAGGCTATATCATTGTATGAGCGTAGCATGGCTATTTTCATTACTCGTTTAATGTCATAGCCATGTCATTTTTCTAATTATATAGGTGTTTAAGACTGGGACTTTGGTCTGGCTGAGGAATTCAGCCAGGGAATGTAAGAAGGGAGACAAGCTGAAGCCTCGGTGGTTAGGCCCATACACGGTGGTGGAGTGCTTGGACAAGGGAGTCTTTAAGATTGCCAACCCTAAGACTGGAAAGACCTTAAAAAAGGCTGTTAACCAACAGCGGTTAAAGCATTACCATGGCTCAGACTCCGAAAAACCTATCTTTGATCAACATAGTTCTCTCTCGGATCCTTCCGAATTATCAGACAACCATCACGATGAATCTCTCGATCAGTTTAACCCTTCTTTGACGAGTACTCCTATGAAAGACCCAAGCAAGGTATAATGCATGTGTCTCTAGATTTTGAAGCTAATTATAATTACATTACATTTCTCTTTACGATATTAATTTAATGTTTCATGTTTCTTTATAATTATACACTCCATTTTTAGAAGCTGTGGGAAAAAAATTGTGATTTTCCCTCTTCTCACAAGCCAGACGCCCCCTCCTCTCACAAGCCAGCCGCTCCCTCCTCTCACAAGCCAGACGTCCCCTCCTCTCACAAGCCAGCCGCTCCCTCCTCTCACAAGCCAGACGTCCCCTCCTCTCACAAGCCAGCCGCTCCCTCCTCTCACAAGCCAGACGTCCCCTCCTCTCACAAGCCAGACGTCCCCTCCTCTCACAAGCCAGCCGCTCCCTCCTCTCACAAGCCAGACGTCCCCTCCTCTCACAAGCCAGCCGCTCCCTCCTCTCACAAGCCAGACGTCCCCTCCTCTCACAAGCCAGATGCTCACTCCTCTCGCAAGCGAGACGCCCCCTTCTCTCAGGTTAAGACTGCATCCTCTATGGAGCCACCTTTGAAGAAGCAAAGGACTACTCAATCTGTAACAAGAAAGGTATATAGTTATATACTTGTTAACAGGAGCTATCGTTAATTACAATTATTATTAATAATTATGTGCATGCACACTATAAACCGTTCATTATAATTATTGTGTGCACATTCGACAGAATTCAAGTTACTGGGTGAAGGATTTGGACCTGAGGACGGGAGACAAGGATGTAGTTCTTGCTGAGAGCGGGATGCTTTCTGACCGTCATATGTATGCTGCGCACAAACTGATGCGAATGCAATTTCCAAATATTGAAGGCTGTTATTCTACTCTTCTGGTTCAGAAGATGTCCTTTCCTGCAGTCACTAGTAGTGAAGCCACAGGTATAATTTCTACTTAAATTAATAGTAGTATTATTATAGTATTGGTATAATTATACCTCATCCTCATCCTTGGCCGTACCGTATAATAATTATATCATATATATCCTATACAGCCGTGCAGATATTCTTTGTAACAGAGAGGCATCACTGGATTGCGACAGCACTCATCAAGGGGGAACTTTTCCTCTTTGATAGCTGCTTCCAATATGGGAAAGACCTGGAGCCAAGTGCTGAGCTGCAAATCGCACAGATGTATAAGCCTTTAATAGCGCACAATGGGCTGTTACTATCTGTGGCCTCCATTCAACAGCAGAGCAGTGGCAGTAACAACTGTGGTTTGTTTGCAATTGCCGCTGCATACCACGCATTGCAAGGAGACAATCTGGATACCATCACCCTAAATGAAGACAAAATGAGGCCACATCTTGTGCGTTGCTTTGAAAATGAGAAACTCAGAAGATTTCCAAAGTCAAAAGATGTTAGTAGCCGCAAGAGACCAGAAAGATTTTCCAGCATAGTAATTACGATATACTGCCCTTGTCTCCGCCCTGACTGTTATGATGAAATGGTCCAGTGCGACACATGTACTGTGTGGTATCATTATAAATGTGTTCGTATTAAAGTATCTCCACTTGGAGATTGGTTTTGTCCTACTTGTAGATCTAGATAGAATTTTTTTAGCATTTCGTTATCTTCCACTAGCTGTTTTTGTTTATACACTGTTAATTTGCACTGTTGTTTTGTTTGTTTTTCATGCACTGTAGATCTATTTGTTATTTTGATGGATGTTGTTGTATTATAAGTTTTGCTTTACAGTGACCGTGAGACGTGTGAAAATGTGAACAGAGTGTACAATGTAGTATAAGTACTATAGGTACTAATAGCTAAACTGAACCAGTTTACAGTATATAAGGAACAGCTGTAATTATAGTCATACTATGTATTAAACAGGTCTCTCACAGATAGCATGCATGCAGTCCTGATAACAGTCTTGAGCTTGATTGTATAGTCACACTGTGACAGGTTTTGAGGATGCATGTACTTAGTATAGCCCCTGAAGTCTCTTTAGCTCTATGGATCAGTGTTCATATATAAATTTCGGGGGAGTCATTTTTTCCAGGGGGGAGTCATTCGTGACTAGGAGTCAGTGACCGGGGGAGTCATTTATTCCTAGGCGTGAGTGACCGGGAGTCACTGGTGCCTAGGTAGGAGTGACCGGGAGTCATTATTTAGGGGAGTCATTCATTCCTATGACACCGGGTCTCTTGGATCACTAGCTCTCTGTGTTTGCTGAATCAGCAACTCTTAATGTCAGAGGGGGCTTCCCCTGTCCAGAAAGAGGGGTGTGGCTGGTCTGCAACTGAAGAATTCTTTTTCAATACTGGCCTTTACCATATACACGTGTACTTGTCAAAATCATCTATAGAAGACAGTTAAGTTTGCTTAGTGGAGGGTATGAAGGTGTTACCGCTGACTGGCAGGTCTCTGCTGATTCTCCTCTGCCTGTTAGCGACTACTGAGGCCACACTCAGCAAGAAAGATAAGAAAGGGAACAAGAAAAAGAAAGATGCGGACAAAGTGAAGAGAAGTAGATTCTGTACATTTGTTTATATAAGGATCTTTATAATAGGCTATTCATTCTGATAGGTGGTGCTACCTGTAACCACGGTGATGGAGAGAGAACTCGTCACCAAGCAACCAAAGTGGAAGGAGATTACGACCAATCACAAGCTCTATTCTAGTGCTCATCAGAACAAGAGGCACTTCCCTGGACTCTCACTTGCCTATGTGACACCGGTTAGTCGCCATAGCTACTAGTACCTGTGTATGACCTCTGACCTCTCCCCCTCACAGTGGAATAGCCACGGCTATGATATTGCCAAATGGTTGGGAGGCAAGTTCACTCACATCTCTCCAGTCTGGCTACAGTTGAAACACACGTTAGTAGCACACATAACTATCATACAATCATTGATCTTGATAAAAGCAAAGGCTTTGCGTTGCGTTTTCCACAAATTCTGTATTATAAACTAATTAACGCATCTCAGAATGACCTTTCCAATGGTGTGTTCTGTGATTCCATCTGGCATTTGTTGTGATGTGTTCTGGTTATTGCCTCAGGGGGAATGGACAATTCATGATTGGAGGAACACATGACATTGACCCAGGTACCTCCCCTGCTAGTGATGCTGCTGCTGGTTAGGTCCCCTCCACAGGTTGGTTATCTGATGTGAGGGCTGGGGCCTCGAGTGTGAGGATAGTACCGAGGCTACTATTCGAGGGATGGAGTGGTCAAGACTACAGGGAGCTGTTTGCTGACGATGCTAGGATGTTGAAAATTGCCCAAGAGCTAATAAAGACACTCAAGGTAACTAACTACGTACCTCTAGTGCTAGATCTCTGTCTATGAATATTAATCTAAAAATTGGTGTTAAATGGACTGAACATGCTGTGTAAACAACACATTCCTGTGCTGTTTCAGTCCATTTAACACCAATTTTCAACATCCTAGCATCGTCAGCAAACAGCTCCCTGTAGTCTTCTAAAAATTGGTGTTAAATGGACTGAACATGCTGTGTAAACAACACATTCCTGTGCAGGGTCATGGTCTGGATGGCGCAGTGTTGGAGTTGTGGAGTCAGCTGTCAGGGCATCACAAGAGGTAGCCCCTCAGAGGTCCACTAGTGTATCACAAGAGGTAGCCCCTCACAGGTCCACTAGTGTAATTAGGGCTGACAAACTACCCACCATAAGTACACCCTCCCACTGTGTGTGCTCAATTGAACTTGATAGGTTTCTTTCAGTACTGATAAATGGAAGTGGTGCGGCCCCCCGTTACCGTGGAAATTTAAATTGTGATTTGTTTAGGAATTTTCAAGTGTACTGCAACCCACAATTATGCTCCACTGATTGGAAACCATACTTGTCCATCCATTGTGTGCAGTGAGCTGGCTTACCTGGTAAAGCTGTTAGCACAGGAACTGCATAACAACAGTAAAGATGTGTTTCTGGTCATCCCTCCTTCTAGGAAAGGGTGAGATTTTATTATATTTAAAAAATGTGTCATGCAATGGTATGTCAACATAAAAGGTGTTAGCCAATAGAAGCCCACGAAACTGCCACCCACACAGGTATGCTGAAGTGTTTGGAGCTGCTGACTTTGAGAAGCTAGCCCCTCACATTGATGGTTTCAGCCTCATGACATATGATTATGCACGCCCTGGTAGCCCTGGCCCTAACTCCCCTCTAGAGTGGATGGAGGAGTGTGTGATGACCATTGCTCCTGATCTATCCTCACAACGACAGAAGATACTATTAGGGCTTAATTTTTACGGCTACAACCATGGACCTCGTAGTATGGACGGTTAGTGATCATTGTGCAACACACACACACACACAATCACTATTATGGGTACTGCATCCTCCCCTACAAAGTGCACCCAGACCACAACTGATAAGACAGCCACCTGTTGTGTGCTGTCACATCTCAACCCTCAACCACCACACACCACAGATATCACAGGCTCGGGTTATGTGGCTTTGCTGACTCAGCACAAACCCAAGATGCTGTGGGACAGTCACTGTGCAGAGCACCACTTCTCATACAAGTAGGTCCATGCAGTGATGTCATGCCTGGTTTTATTGTCAACATGTGCAGGAGTGGCAGTGACAAGCATGAGGTCTACTATCCAACACTGAAGGTGTGATCATAGTCTTCAATAGTCCACTGTTGTCAATAGTTCACTGTTGTTCCATTGTCTCATGCAGTCTGTACACTCAAGGCTGGAGCTAGCAGAGGAATTGGGAACAGGAATATCAATCTGGGAAATTGGACAAGGACTCGATTATTTTTATGACTTGTTTTGATATTCGTTGTAGTTAGTTACAATCATGTGTCCATATTGTCCATATTAGTGTATTGTCTAGTGTATTGTGTGTTACTGTGAGAACTGCAATTAATGTGTCATAAATACTTGACCACATTAGCTTTTTAATTATTACACATAATTATTGGAAGTGGGTGTGTGAATAGCTACAAGTACTCAACAGCTCTTCATAATCTAACCAGTTGCATATAAATTATTGGAGAAGATGCTTCTACTCAGTGTGATAGCAATAGCGCTGCACTGCTGTCTACTACAGCTCAGTGCTGCCCAACCCTTGAAGCTGATAGTTCTTGTGTCCACCAACAGCAGTGATGATGCCACCACTCCACTGTGGGACAGAGGAGAGGAGATAGTACCTGGAGCATTACTAGCAGCACAAGAAGTTAACAATTATATGGATGGATTTACTGTAGAGGTGGCACCAGTCCTAGTGGAGTCTTGCAATGTCAATGATGCTATTCTAAAGGTTGTACGTGAGCTGGTGTATAGAGACACTCCAGTGTTGGGGGTTGCTGGACTATCTTGTGAGAACGTGAAGACTGCTATTTCATCGCTTGTCGGTCGAAACGAAGTCGGCATTATTCAATTATTTGGAACAACTCTAAGTCCAGCAATACATCAAGTGAAAGATATTTTACATCAATTTTCAGTTCTACCCAATCTTGACACACACATAGAGGCTTTGGTGGAACTCATGGCACAGTTAAACTGGAAGAAAATTGGTATAGTGATTGGTGCAAGTGAGTCCAGTGCTGCTGATGCTTTTGAAGAAAGAGTTACAAAGCAATCATTCCAAATTAAAGTAGATCTACGTGTGCAATTAGTTGACCAAATTGAAGATTCATTACTGAAATTGACGTCATCTACAGCCAAGATAATAGTAGCATTTCTGTCGCCTGTAGAGGCATCGGTACTTCTGTGCAAGGCATTCAACACGAGCATGACATGGCCGGAATATGCGTGGATATTACCGGAATTAACCGTCAATGAAATGGACCATTGCAACGATGGCAATACTAACATTCTAAAAGCAATGGAAAATATCATCTTTTTTCGGCCTAAATTTGTGCCAAGTAATGCTAATACTGCCACCCTTGTTTCGAAACAAACGTATCAGAGTTATGTGCAAAAATTGGCTTCGTTTTCAAACAATTCATTCAACCCCTTTGCAAACTTGGTGTACGATATGGTGTGGGGCCTCAGCCTGGCCCTCAATGCCTCACTGCAGCAGGGGAATGTGACCTTACCAACAAACTTTATTGGAAACATGAATCAAGACATTACTGAAAGGATGGAAAATGAACTCTTACAAATAAACTTTTCTGGTGCTTCAGGTGATTTTAAGTTCCTACCAGACAGACAGCTCGAGAGATCAGTTGAAATGTTTCAAGTTCAGAATCAGTCACTTGTTTTGATTGGAGTGAAGTGTACGGCTTGCAATACCACCTTTACTGGACTGATCAATCAGCCTATACCAGGAGATACACTCAAGGTCATGTATGAACTAATCCCCATTCCAGTCATGGCTACCCTAACTGCTCTCACATTTCTCTGTGTCCTCTTTCTAACAGTTGAACTCGTTTTGTTTATTTGCTACTGGAATGAACCAGAAATACAAGCTTCAAGCAGATTACTAAGTCTCTGTATTTTCGTTGGATGCTACTTGATTCTAATCGGCTCATTAGCTCACACCATCAGCAGTGGGCTAACGACTGGACCTTCTGTATGCATCACTATATCAGTATCAGCTACGATTGGAATGGATCTCATACTAGCTACAGTGTTGGCAAAGACGTTACGCATTGCGTATATTTTCGCTAGTTTCAGGAAAACTGGTAAAATGTGGTCAGACACTCATTTACTGGGGATGGTTTTGGTGATTGTCGCTGGAAAAGTAATAATTCTAATTGTGTGGAATACAGTTGACTTTTATCAGATTGTGGATGTGATGGAACTGAAGACAGTGTCCGGAGGTGTCCCACATTACAACGTGTACCAGGCCTGCCATTCAGAGCAGCTGGGGGTGTGGCTCTTCCTAGAGTTTGCGTATAGCATTGTCATCGGTATTGCACTGTCTGTTCTGGCGTACAAAACACGGAAGATAAAGAGAGCAAATTATAAAGATACTAAAAAGATCAACATTTTTATTGTTTTTCTATTCGCTTGGTGTATCGTTTTCCTAGCATTTTGGGGAATATTTCGATTTATTGGAGCCAGAGATGCGAGTACCATTCTTGCCAGTGTTGGGTTCCCAGCTGTTCCTCTGCTGTGTCCCGTGTTTCTCATCATTCCCAAGATAGTCCCTGGAATTAAACGCTCTCTTAGCTCAAGAACACCAGACTCTGTTCTGTTTAGTCGACATACACAAATCAGTGTTATTTCGAATTCATCAACTATATAATTATTAGTGATTTTCATTCATTATAATTATACATGATGTTATAATAATTAATTTTGTAACAAATTCATAAGAAATTATTATTGCCATAATTATTTGAGTTGTATGTTATTATTATGTTATTATTTATTGTTTTTGTTGACGATGCTGTGTATTCTTTTGGCATCTTCCTTGAGCTGGTCACTCTTCAGGTACTCTGCTACACTTTGCTTGTCTTCATACTCTTTGAAATAGCACACGTACATCAAAGCACAGAAGATACCAGTACCGAGCAATACTTGGAACCCCCCTGTACCGCCATTTCTCCCGGGAAATCTTGGGTCTACTGATAAACATCTTCTGGAACCTGTGACGGAGTGTATGCACATGTACGTGTTCATGGTACATGTCAAGACACGACACTGCAATCCATAGCCATAGGTTAGAATCTCAGCGCCTTATTCTACAGCTAGTAGACACACACACTTACCCACAGCTGTGTTCCTGCACAGTACACGTCTCACAGCAGCAGCAGCAAATGACATCTCCAGCGATATACACACTAAGGAAAGGGTCGTTCCTCAAATTTTTTAGAATTGGGTTAAACTATGCATGCACTAGGTATTTCGCCATGCAGCCTCGATTCCAGGCCGCACTGAAAGATGGGCCTTGTGAAGGAGGCTACAGTGTGGTTTCCTTGCATTGAAACACAAAATTTCTTCTATAGCTCAAACATTTCCCGCTATACGATACCACATAAATAATAGGTCTGTACAATGCTGTCTTTATTTATCAGAGTTGCCATAGAGTTCTTTAGCCTTTTGCTGTACATCTGGAGGCAATCGTTTGTTGTGTCTTATGTCTTGATTCAAGTAGTCGATTATTCCTCCTTCCTTCTCCTCTCTGAAGAAGCACAAATACATGAGCAGCACAAACCAGGCAGGTCCTACAATCAGGGCTATCCTTAATCTCTTCAGCTCCCTGGACCTTGTCTCTTCATCATCTTCAGTGTCAGTGGATTGAGTAGTGGGAGGTTGAGATGACGTACTGAACAGAGACACTGATTGGACAGTGGGGGGTAGGGAGTGGGCGTACACCACTGTGGGGGTTAGGGAGGAATGGGCTTTGATAGAGTACAGGCGTGATGATAATGAACATGTCTTCAGTGTGGAGCCTGTACAATGGAGCAACAATATTTTAATGATAGCATGATTTAGTACACACAGGATAAAGCTACCTATAAACACAGCACAGTGATTTTATACCTGTAGCTCTTAGTCCTTGCAGGACATAGCTTCTCAGTAGGAAGGAAGGCCAATTCATCTCTAGCTCTAGCTGCTGGACAATAGAGCTGGACTTTGCACCAGTCAGCCCCACCCACATTGTGGAGCACTGCAGCCTCGATTACAGGCCGCTTGAACATTGACACAGGGCGCATGCGCATAACACCTGTTGTGGACCATCAAATACATGTACAATAATGTTTTGTATTTTACCCTAGAATCATTTTCAACATTCACATAAATATCCAAACACCATTGCACTGCAATTACAGTTAATACGTCTTCCAAGATGAGGCAGTTCTTGCTAATTGCATTGATAATCTCAATGTATAAGTATAACCTAGCTACCTCCTCAACTGCAAATAAACTACATATCCTGTTCATAGGATCATCGTACAGTGGTCCAGCACACAGTGTCCCCCAGTGGGCCAGAGGGGAGGAGCTCATTCCTGGAGCACTCTTAGCTGCTCAAGAGATCAACAGCAGAGATGACATACTACAAGAGTTGGAGATCGAGGTGGTGCCAATTGTAGTTCCTAACTGTAGTATTGGAACAGGTATTGTTAAGACAGTTGAACAGATTCTCAATCCAACGAGTAACATTTTAGCAGTTGTGGGCTTATTCTGTAACAGGCTAGCTGAGATCATAGTACCATTAGCTAGCCGAGGAGATATTAGTCTGATACAGCTGAGTGGGGCCACTGCACTAGGAGGTGGGCTGCACTATCCACACCATTACAGCACTCTAGCAGGAGTGGAGTATCATGCCAGGGCAATACTGGACTTAATGCAAGCACTCAATTGGACCAAGATTGGCCTACTAAACAGTGTCTCAGAGTTTGATAACTACTATGTGAAGGCAGCAGAAACATTTGTTAGTGAAGCCAAAAAAAATAGGTCAATTGAAATACTCCTCCATGCAGAGGTGGATGTTACAGTTGATTATGTTATTAAAAAGTTGGAAATGTCAAAGATACACATTGTAGTTGCTTTCTTCCCACCATACAAAAGTTTTGATCTAATTTGCCGTGCATATCTCCAAGGCTTGACCTGGCCTAACTACGCTTGGATCTTATCAGATGTTCCCCTACAAGACTTGCACAAGACTAACACAAGTGACTGCAATACAGAGACATTGTTGAGAGCAATGGAGTATGTGATTGTGATACAACAGGTCGTACAACCAGCGGATCCCCATGGTAACCTAGTCTCTGGGAGGAGCTACACTAGTTACATGGAGGCTATGACTAACCATACAAACACATTCAACCCATTTGCCAACATTGTCTATGACTCAGTCTGGGGACTTGGTCTGGCTATTAATAATTCACTGAGGGAACTACAAAACCAGAACAAAGTCATTAACCCATTTCAACAGTTTGGATTACCCCACTCCGATAACTTGAGCACAATAATTGAGAGTCATTTGGTTGAGACACACTTTGCTGGTGCATCGGGAGAATTTGTGTTTAGAAAATCGTCTACTCAGCAATTAGAGCGGACAGTGCAAATAACTCAAATAAAAAACGGTTCATTTATTGTGGTCGGATATTTACACAGTAGTGGACAGTCAGCATGCTTAAACATATCAAAGCTTGGTGCTACACTCCCCACAGTGGATGTACTGCGTGTGTATGACACTCTACACATTGCTGTCACTATCGTCCTTATACTAAGTGTATCACTTTGTTTTGTATTTGTCAGCCTAGTTTTCATTGTTTTCATCATGTATCGAAACCAACCAGAAGTTAAAGCAACCAGCAGATACTTGAGTTTGTGTATATTTGCCGGCTCCTACCTCATACTATTTGGTGCACTGACCCACACTATAGGCAGCCACAGTGTGATTGATGCAGCAAGTGCAAGGAATGCTATATGTGTAATAACAACATCTGCCTCCTCTATTGGCCTCGACCTGATACTAGCTACAACATTGGCCAAGGCATTACGTATTGCTTATGTGTTCACTCATTTCAAGACAATAGGGAAAGCGTGGTCTGATCAGGCCCTGTTGGTACTCATTGCTCTAATAGTCACTGGGAAAGTGGCCGTACTGATTCTATGGTTCAGTTTGGATCCCTACTACATAGCCGATCAGGACGCATATATTAGTGAGAAACAACATTTCAGCGTTACTCAGTATTGCTATTCCGAGCAGGTTGGAGTGTGGTTGTCCCTTGTGTTTGCCTATACTGGTGTGCTGTGTGTGTTTCTGGTGGTCCTAGCTTACAGAACAAGAAGAATCAAACGTGAGAATTTCAAGGATACCAAGAAACTGAATGCACTGATTGCTGGTATCATAATGACCTCTGTCCTATTCACAGCTATGTGGGGGGTATTGCGACTTTCTGGCTATTCACAAATTAGCAAGTTTATACCGAGTGTTGGGTACATGCTGGTCCCACTATTATGTCAAGTGTTACTATTCATACCGAAGCTTATCCCACCTCTAAAGAGGCACATCAAAACACTCGACACGTTTGGAAAGACCAAGTATTCCCATGTCAAAACTTAAAGCATCTGATAGAACTACGTATATACGTAGAACACATGAATATTGCACGTAGCTAGTGCACTTTGTATGTATCGCTATAAATGTATAGTATAGCTATAGTGATTGTTATTTTTACAGAACATTCAATTTCCATTTATAGCAGCTGAGAAAAATTATTAATATAAAGATAAAGTTAACAAGTATTGTACCAAGTCTAGTTATGTTGGGGAAGGACAATATATTCACTTTGCTTCTTATAGGCATTGTTACCAATGCTCAGTTATCGTATTCTGCAACAACATTGAGAGTCCTGTTCATAGGATCATCGTACAGTGGTCCAGCACACAGTGTCCCCCAGTGGGCCAGAGGGGAGGAGCTCATTCCTGGAGCACTCTTAGCTGCTCAAGAGATCAACAGCAGAGATGACATACTACAAGAGTTGGAGATCGAGGTGGTGCCTATTGTAGTTCCTAACTGTAGTATTGTGGAGGGTATTGTGAAGACAATGGAGGAGATACTTGAACAGAGGAATAAAATGCTTTCAGTAATTGGATTGTCCTGTAATAAACTTGCTGGAGTTATTGCAGCTCTAGTGAGCAGAGAGCTAGTTAGTCTGATACAACTGAGTGGGGCCACTGCACTAGGAGGTGGGCTGCACTACCCACACCATTACAGCACTCTAGCAGGAGTGGAGTATCATGCCAGGGCAATACTGGACTTAATGCAAGCACTCAATTGGACCAAGATTGGCCTACTAAACAGTGTCTCAGAGTTTGATAACTACTATACAACATTGACAGAGGCATTTGTTAGTGAAGTGGGAATGAATACTTCTGTAGAGATATTATTCCATTCAGAGGTTGGTAACTACGGTGAACACGATACAACTGTAGAGTACGCTATTAGGAAAGTTCAACTCTCAAAGATACACATTGTAGTTGCTTTCTTCCCACCATACAAAAGTTTTGATCTAATTTGCCGTGCATATCTCCAAGGCTTGACCTGGCCTAACTACGCTTGGATCTTATCAGATGTTCCCCTACAAGACTTGCACAAGACTAACACAAGTGACTGCAATACAGAGACATTGTTGAGAGCAATGGAGTATGTGATTGTGATACAACAGGTCGTACAACCAGCGGATCCCCATGGTAACCTAGTCTCTGGGAGGAGCTACACTAGTTACATGGAGGCTATGACTAACCATACAAACACATTCAACCCATTTGCCAACATTGTCTATGACTCAGTCTGGGGACTTGGTCTGGCTATTAATAATTCACTGAGGGAGCTACAGAATCAATCAATGCACACACTCACAGCCCTTGACTCCAACACGGCCAACACTATTGGGGCAAAGCTACTAACAACACATTTCACTGGAGCATCGGGAACTTTTCAGTTCAGTAGCTCTAATAATAGACAATTGGACCAAACTATTCACATCTCTCAAATACACAACCAGTCCCTCGTTACTATAGGAACGCTACACACAAACAGCTCTAATACAATATTCAACTTGTCCAACTTTGGCAATAATCCCCCAACCAGCCAAATAGCACGAGTATACATCACTGTACACATTGCTGCTACAGTGACCCTGACTGCAGCTGCATGTGCCAGTCTACTGCTGGTCATTGGAGTATTCCTAATGTTCATTTTCTATCGGAACCAGGCTGAAGTGAAAGCTGCCAGCAAATATTTGAGTATTTCCATGTTTCTCGGCTGCTGCCTACTACTGGTAGGAGCTACACTGCACAGCATTACTAGCCATCTAATAATCACTCGCACTAGTACAAGACTCTCGACATGTATGATTGAAATATCGAGCACTTCGATTGGTCTAGACATGATCATCGCCACAGCAACGGCTAAGACTTTACGCATAGCCTATTTGTTTACACATTTTAGGAGCATGGGAAAAGCTTGGTCAGATAAAGGGTTGCTAGGGTTTGCTGCCCTCCTAGTGATTGGTAAAGTGTGTCTACTTGTTGTGTGGTTTGTAGTAGATCCGTACCAGCTGGAGGACAGGAAGACGTTTGTGAGGGGGGGAGGCCACTACAGTGTGGTGCAACAGTGCACGTCTGTACACGTCGGAGTGTGGCTGTCTGTAGTATTACTCTATACTGGTGTGCTGTGTGTGGTTCTGGTGGTCCTAGCTTACAGAACAAGGAGAATCAAACGTGAGAATTTCAAAGATACAAAGAAACTGAATGCACTGATTGCTGGTATCATAATGACTGCAATAATCTGCACTTCTACTTGGGGAATATTGAGATTGGTTGGCCTATCACAAGCCAGCAAAACTATGGCAAATCTCGGCTACATAATCATTCCAATATTGTGCCAAGCATTTCTGTTCATTCCCAAGATCTACCCGCCATTGCGAAGGCATATTGAAATGCTGAGGCCCTCGTACTCTGCACAACCTAACACTATACCATATGGGGGAATACTGAGTGAGATCAACTATCACAAACTAAACAATTGAGACTGAAATTAACTGAGTTTTGGGACTTTTCTTTTGTTCTAGTTTATAGTTTACAGATAGGAAACACACATGTAAGGTTTGTGTATTGTGTACACAGGTACGAGTGTTGTAGTGTACACAGGTTGATATCAAACAGTTAGTCGTTCTTCAAATTAATCAAAACAACATCATTTTACAAAAGCCACACTTTTAACAATAGCAATTCAGTCCAAATCAGTGTTGAGTACTAGCACTAACCAGATCACCAGATCACCAGTTACCACTCGAAGCCTGCAAGTGCACAAACAGACACACAGTGTAAAGCTATTACAAGCACACAAGCACACAAGCTATTCACACACTACACACACACTGTCACCAGACACAAGGACAATTAACCTCAATTAATTAGCACCAAATTATCGACTTTCTTATAGTAAATGGGGAGAGGGTTATTAACCATTGCTCACCTGAGGTTCAGCTGCCCCCCAATCACCGCCATCATCAGCACCCCAGTCCTTGGTGGTGGTGGTCCCAGCCCCACCCATCCAATCATCCTGGTTGAAGGTGGTGGTTGCAGCTGGGGTGGTTGCGGTAGTAGTAGCAGGGGCAGTGGGTGGAGCTCCAGTGGGTGGTATTGTAGGCTCATCCCCCCAGTCACCAGCACTAGGCACTCCCACAGTGTCTGCCCATTGCTATGGAAATAGAACAAATGGTTTAATCATAGTACCAAAGGAGCACTTTTAACAAACAGTGAAAGCAACATGTTGTATGTAATACCCAATAGGGATAGGAGCAGGTAGTCATAACCCCATAAGGACACACACACACTCACATTGAACTAGTTATTACACAATAAGTATCCCTCCACAGCAGCTACACATGTGACTACACTATTATACTATATACAGGCCCTCATGTGGAGGACTATTGTACCCATAACAATAGAAACAACTACTATAAAACAAACACACACTTCTCTCTCTGTCAGTACTAACACAGCTAGTCACACACTTCTCTCTCTGTCAGTACTAACACAGCTAGTCCACTATGAAGCTGCTCATTCTCCCAGTGCTGTTGACAGCTGTACTGTTCTCAACTACCACAAAAGCCAAGTCCCCTCTACTATTGAGTAAGTGTCAGAATAACCACCTATTTACTGTAAAATAAATGTTTTTCCACAGTTAACGGAATACTTGGAGCAGAGCTGAATGTGAAAGACGATCGTAAGAGGTTCTTCGGAGTATTTAATCATGAATGTAACACGCGTGGAGACTATGGGGGTCTCTGGGTGGACCTCATCCATCTACCAAAATGTGGAATCTATGAGCTAAGGTGCCCCATCAGATTAAACATTTATAATTGCTATTTCTATTTCTCTCTCTCTCTCTCTCTAGCATGCAGTATGACCAGGCAACAGGACAGTTTAGTGACATGCCAGACGTGACTATTCGAGTGCCAGGCTTTGGTGAAACAGGCAGTGTTGAATTCTTGGGATTTGTACCATATCTTAGACAGTTTGTGAGCTACTTTGTTGCTCGTGGGTACGTGCGAGGCTGGAGTATCAGAGCAGCACCCTATGACTGGCGGCTAGCAGCAGGTGAGTAGCACAGACTAACACTCTACACACATGCTCCCTCCCCCTACTCACTACAGATGAGCTACAGAGGAGAGGCTACTACAAGCAGCTAAAGGAGCTAGTGCAAACCATGTACACAGAGAATGGCAACCAGAAGGTGACCCTAGTGGTCCACAGCATGGGAGCACTGGTGTCACATCATTTCCTCACTAGCTATGTTAACCAGAAATGGAAGGACCAGTACATCCATGCATGGGTCACCCTTTCAGGGGCGTGGTCGGGCGGTGTGACTGCTGCCGCTTCCATTATCTCGGGGAAAGAATTCGGAGAGATCCCAATCGACTTTTTAGCTGATTTCGCTTCAAGAGCAGCGGCTGGATTTATAGTTCCCATTGCTCGAAGTATTGAGAGCTTACCGTGGC
Source organism: Halichondria panicea (assembly GCF_963675165.1). Taxonomy (NCBI): domain Eukaryota; kingdom Metazoa; phylum Porifera; class Demospongiae; order Suberitida; family Halichondriidae; genus Halichondria; species Halichondria panicea. Next base: position 117,429 of record NC_087393.1, on the reverse strand, counting down.
TGCTACCCAGGGCCTCAGTGTTCAAGGACATGCCACTCATTACAACACCCGGTCGTAGCTACACTGCCGCTGACTATGAAGAGCTATTCAAGAGAATACAATACACCAATGGCCACGAAATTCATCAAAAACTAATCCGAAATCTCAACGTTGATTATGCGGCTCCCAACGTCCCCACGTACTGTTACTATGGAGTGGGCGTTCCTACACCAGAGAGATTCTACTACGGTAGAGATTTGGATGACTCGATTACCCAGCCGCTCATGACCATCAATGGAGACGGTGATGGCACAGTGAACTTGGTCAGTTCTCAAGTATGTCACAGGTGGACAGGGATGAGGCAAGGCTTCCAACTGAAGCAGTACGATGGAGTTAGTCACATTGCCATCGTGAGTGAGAGAAGGGTGCTGGATGATATAGCACAAATTGTAGAAGTAAGAAAAGCCACAAGGCGGACCTTCAGGAGAGCCTAGAGAACATGTACTCCTAAGTATTACAAAAACTGAACTTTGTGAACATTGTGTGTATTTATTATTATTGTGTAATTATTATGTGCTGTGTGTAGAGTGAATAATTCTTATGATAACCTCTATAACCCAACACATGAGGCACCCACTGCACATGACTGTCATGTGGTTACCTCTATAACCCAACACATGAGGCACCCACTGCACATGACTGTCATGTGGTTACCTCTATAACCCAACACATGAGGTACCCACTGCACATGACTGTCATGTGGTTACTACACGCATTATACTAGGAACAATGAACACTCTCTCCCCTTATAAAAGGCAAGCACTACGTCTACTCTTACAGTATCAAAGCTTATCACTAACTATAATACTGACTATCAGCGATGAAGCTGCTTCTTCTGTCCATCCTTCTAACAGGCTGGCTAGGACCAATGTCAACTAAAGCAACCAAGTCTCCAATCATTTTTTGTAAGTTAACAACTACAATCATATATTATGTGACATCACAATTACATGCGTACCACACAAAACACCTGAAGCAGTACAATAGTTACTACAACTTCCCGTGTATAGTTCCAGGGGTTACTAACTCTGCTCTGGATGTGAGGAATAATGGAGGGGGCTTCTGCAACACTGGAGACACAGCACAGAGGCTGTGGATAGAGCCATTGAGACTCTTCCTTTGTGGAGAGCAAGAGCTAAGGTACACACACAAACTAATAGCTATAAGACGTTAATACCAGTGCCATACTAGTGATACATTCCATCGACACACTATATATGTCCCCTATAGCCTAAAGTACGATCCCACAACCAACTTCTTCGAGGGCCGACCAGGAGTGATGGTGGAGGTGCCGGGATTTGGAGGGACAGAAGACGTTGAATATATGGGACTATCTCAGACGCTCCCTTATCTAGTCACATTCATTGAGTACTTTGTTGATCGTGGCTATGTCAGAGGAAAGAGCATCAGGACCGTCCCTTATGATTGGAGACTGGCAGCAGGTACTATAATTACATAAGTATACAGTCAGCATGTGCTACAATAATATTAAATACATATTTAGAGTGGTCAGTATTGTGTACTGACAATACACTACAATACACAGATGAGCTGGAGAGGAGAGGCTACTTCAACAATGTACAGAGCTTGGTTGAGGAGACTTACATAGAGAATGGCAACCAGAAAGTGACTCTAGTGGCACACAGTATGGGAGGACTGGTATCACATCACTTCCTTACTAGCTACTCAGGCATCAACCAGGAATGGAAGGACAAGTACATCCACGCATGGGTACCACTGTCGGGGGCGTGGTCAGGTGGTGTACAGACACTTGCACGTGTGATATATGGCGGAGATTTCGACAATGATCTACTATCTTATGTCATCAATGGCTTCCTTGTGCCTATTCTCCGCACCTTCCCAAGTATCCCATGGCTGACCCCAAGGGAGTCAGTGTTCAAGAACACAGTCCTCATATCCACACCGAGCACTAACTACACAGCAGCTAATTTGAAACAACTATTCGATAAAATAGGCTACAAAAATGGATTCCAAATATACAACCATCTGACTACTGTCGTTACTCCTAACTTCCCACCCCCGAATGTGAACACGTTCTGTTACTATGGTTACAATGTACCTACTCCGGAAACGTTTGTATTAAAGCAAGATTTAAACAAAGATGTTATCGGTATGCAAGCAGCTAATGTTGTCATGGGCAACGGTGATGGTACAGTCAACCAGGCCAGCTCGGCAGTATGTCATCAGTGGCAGAGAATGGACCCAAAATATTCCTTCTGGGTACGACAATATGAGCAAGTCAATCACTCAGAGATGGTGACAAATGAACGAGTGCTCAGTGATGTGGCACTAATTGCAGGGGCCTCCCCGCCCACCAGCCGAGTCAGCAGGGAGCAGTAGTCAACACACTACGTATAGTGTTGTGTAGAACTTTGGGAACTAATTATTTATTATTGTTGTTTGCATATTATTATTTATGAGATATCTACACAAGTTCACAGTCAGTCATACACATCGTTGTTGCACTAGTTATCAGAGCACTAGCAAATGAACATAATTATTAGTCATGAAATTCAACAATCCTTACTCAAGTTATGGGCAGTCAAATATATATGCTGATTTCATAGAAAACACAAAGGCTTTTGCTTCAATGTTTTCCTACCGGGCTCTAATCAACCATTCTATTACCAGGGACACACCACCTGGGCCATATTCTCAACTTATAGTAAGTGTTCAACTCACGTCTGAGTCTTGTACAGTCGTGCTGACTGGCCATTGCTCTACAGCCATCTTCTCTGCCTCGGCCTTAGCTTGCTCTTCCTTCTCAACCTGTACAAAAATAAAGCATATACACTGTAATCACTCAAACAAAACTTAGAAATTGCACTCTAAGCTTTATGCTTTCCAATGAAAGAGGACTTGGGCTCTACAAAAAACAAACAGTCCACAGTGACAACCACACCCCTTAATTAATGGTTTGTGCTTTTTCAGCTGCCTAACTTGAATTTAATGTCAAAATTTTATGATTTTCTGAAAGCTTGGAAAGAGACCTTTCAAATGGTGTCATCAAAGTTCATATTTGAGAGATAAAAGTAATTTGGCAATACCATGGTCCGAGGGCGGAAAATGTCAAATTTAGGCTCCGAAGAAGTTTTGGATTGAAACACATCATTTTGAAAGGTCTCTTTCTAACCTTTCAGAAAATTAGAATATTTTTGACATTGGATGAACGGTACTCAAGTTAATGGCTGTTGAAAGATGTTCCCCCTCCACAATTTAAATCAATGGTTCGGGGACTCTTTCAGCTGCTATAACTTGGAATTCTGTGGATCCAATGTCAAAAATTTTATGATTTTCTGAAAGCTCAGAAAAAGACCTTTCAAATGGTGTCATCAAACTTCGTATTTGAGAGATAAAAGTATTTGCCAATTTGGCGATACCATGGATTATATATAGCCCATGGTCCGAGGCCGAAAAATGTCAAATTTAGGCTCCGAAGAAGTTTTGGATTGAAACACATCATTTGAAAGGTCTCTTTCTAAGCTTTCAGAAAATTAGAATATTTTTGACATTGGATGAACGGTACTCATGTTGAAAGATGTTCCCCCTCCACAATTTAAATCAATGGTTCGGGGACTCTTTCAGCTGCTATAACTTGGAATTCTGTGGATCCAATGTCAAAAATTTTATGATTTTCTGAAAGCTCAGAAAAAGACCTTTCAAATGGTGTCATCAAACTTCGTATTTGAGAGATAAAAGTATTTGCCAATTTGGCGATACCATGGATTATAGCCCATGGTCCGAGGCCGAAAAATGTCAAATTTAGGCTCCGAAGAAGTTTTGGATTGAAACACATCATTTGAAAGGTCTCTTTCTAAGCTTTTAGAAAATTAGAATATTTTTGACATTGGATGAACGGTACTCAAGTTAATGGCTGTTGAAAGATGTTCCCCCTCCGCAATTTAAATCAATGGTTCTGGGACTCTTTCAGCTGCTATACCTTGGAATTCTGCGGATCCAATGTCAAAAATTTTATGATTTTCTGAAAGCTCAGAAAAAGACCTTTCAAATGGTGTCATCAAACTTCGTATTTGAGAGATAAAAGTATTTGCCAATTTGGCGATACCATGGATTCTTTCAGCTGCTATACCTTGGAATTCTGCGGATCCAATGTCAAAAATTTTATGATTTTCTGAAAGCTCAGAAAAAGACCTTTCAAATGGTGTCATCAAACTTCGTATTTGAGAGATAAAAGTATTTGCCAATTTGGCGATACCATGGATTATAGCCCATGGTCCGAGGCCGAAAAATGTCAAATTTAGGCTCCGAAGAAGTTTTGGATTGAAACACATCATTTGAAAGGTCTCTTTCTAAGCTTTTAGAAAATTAGAATATTTTTGACATTGGATGAACGGTACTCAAGTTAATGGCTGTTGAAAGATGTTCCCCCTCCGCAATTTAAATCAATGGTTCTGGGACTCTTTCAGCTGCTATACCTTGGAATTCTGCGGATCCAATGTCAAAAATTTTATGATTTTCTGAAAGCTCAGAAAAAGACCTTTCAAATGGTGTCATCAAACTTCGTATTTGAGAGATAAAAGTATTTGCCAATTTGGCGATACCATGGATTCTTTCAGCTGCTATACCTTGGAATTCTGCGGATCCAATGTCAAAAATTTTATGATTTTCTGAAAGCTCAGAAAAAGACCTTTCAAATGGTGTCATCAAACTTCGTATTTGAGAGATAAAAGTATTTGCCAATTTGGCGATACCATGGATTCTTTCAGCTGCTATACCTAGGAATTCTGCGGATCCAATTTTAAAAAATTTTATGATTTTCTGAAAGCTCAGAAAAAGACCTTTCAAATGGTGTCATCAAACTTCGTATTTGAGAGATAAAAGTATTTGCCAATTTGGCGATACCATGGATTATAGTATAGCCCATGGTCCGAGGCCGAAAAATGTCAAATTTAGGCTCCGAAGAAGTTTTGGATTGAAACATATCATTTGAAAGGTCTTTAGAATATTTTTGACATTGGATGAACGGTACTCAAGTTAATGGCTGTTGAAAGATGTTCCCCCTCCACAATTTAAATCAATGGTTCGGGGACTCTTTCAGCTGCTATACCTTGGAATTCTGTGAATCCAATGTCAAAAATTTTATGATTTTCTGAAAGCTCAGAAAAAGACCTTTCAAATGGTGTCATCAAACTTCGTATTTGAGAGATAAAAGTATTTGCCGATACCATGGATTATATAGCCCATGGTCCGAGGCCGAAAAATGTCAAATTTAGGCTCCGAAGAAGTTTTGGATTGAAACATATCATTTGAAAGGTCTTTTTCTAAGCTTTCAGAAAATTAGAATATTTTTGACATTGGATGAACGGTACTCAAGTTAATGGCTGTTGAGTTGAGAAAAAATTCGTCAAAAGTCAAGGTAGATTCTAGACAGCGTGTTTCTGACCATAGGTCTCAATATCCTCAACATGCCACAGATTATACAAGGAAGGCTGTTTCTAAACATAGGGATTTGAACCCCCTACAGACAAAAGCTTCCACAAAGAAGGCTGTTTCTAAGCATAGGGATTTTTAGTACAAAAATAAAGCATCTTTGAACGGCCATAACTCTACTTTCGTTGGTCCAATAACATTAATTTTACGATTTTCTGAAAGCTTAGAGAGAGGCCTTTCAGATGATATGTTAAAAATCAAAAGTCTATTTTGGGCCTGTTTTTGACAAAATACAATAGCCCACAGTCTTTTTCCAGAAATAGGAAATTATGGCCTGTTCCAAATTTGGGATTTGAGCATACCACCTGAATGGGCTCCTTCTATAAAGTATCATAAAATCATAAAATCGTTGAATTTGGACCGTTAGAATTCTAGTTACAGAGTCAACTTTAGGAATTTTCTTACCTCCTCTGGGTCCCTGTAGAAGAACAGGTCAGGCATGACTTCCCAGGGTAGCTCACGACTGATGGTACCACGGAGACGCAGTACCTCCCTACACAGTAGCCACCACATGAGGCCAAGAGATTGCTTGCCCTGTGTGTGTGTGTGTGTGTGTGTGTGTGTGTGTGTGTGTGTGTGTGTGTGTGTGTGTGTGTGTGTGTGTGTGTGGAGGGGGGGGGGCAGTGGACACTGACGTACACAGGTCTTATCAGTAATTATGATATTCCCTAGAACAGCTTACTAACATTGGCTATAATACATATCCACATATTCCCAGGCTTTCAGAGTTATTGACTGCACCCACTCACTCACCATATTATTGCAGGGGATGGCCACGTCAATATAACGGAGAGGGGAGGAGCTGTTGCAGAATGCAATGACAGGAATGTTCACGTACGCAGCTTCAGTGATGGGCTGCAAGTGATATACATTATGAAGGGGGTGGGCACTAGTAATTGTAACTGAATATTTTTACATGTATCAGGAGAGTACCTCAATCTATCTAGTATCATCATAGCGAGACATGGCTGTAATGGTGTCAGCTGCTTACCTGATGGTCAGATCGTGCGTCTGACACAACAAGGAGGCGTGGCTCTCGGAAAGCCTTCTGAATCTGATTCGTGAATGTTCCCGGAGTGAATCTCCCAGCAATGGGGAAGGCACCAGTGTAGTGGGCAAACTTGAGTATGGCACGCTGGGGGAGAGAGATAACTAATGTATATACAATAATGAATTAAACTGAATATACAAATTAAGAGGCAGTTTGAGTATTGTTGTTGTAGAGTAAAAGCTAAGAAGCTTAAGTGTTACCTGTCCATATGGCTTGTTGGAGAGGACACACACGTCAGTGGGGTTCTCAATGGCAGCGATGACTCGAGCAGCAAACAGAAGCTTCTCCCATGTCTTGCGTATGTTGATGATGGGTGTGCCATCAGTCTTGGTCTTGAAGATATAGGAGGCCATTTGGAAGTCAGTGTTAGAGTCGCCCAGGTGAGCCCCAGCAGCTAGTATCTTAGTGACATCATCTTCCTTCATGGAGAGGACCTCGTATCCGCCAGACATTGTGGTGGTTGTTGTTCAGGGAAAGTAACGGAGAAACAAACGGTACTGTATAATGAGTGGGTGGAGATATGAGGTGTCATGTAAGTGTACATGATTTCAACAATATTATTACAACCACCACAACATGCAATTATTACTCCCTAAATACGTTTTCTAATGCTTTGATATTGATATTACAAATTTATAATGATACATAGACCCATGTATGTAATAATGATGTCAATTTGAACACCAGGAAGGCTAATAATGAGAGAATAAACTCACCACACTTGATGCTATCACGGAATGGAAGAGAAAGGAACTACACGTGGTCGGTGTCGCAATTTGAGCATGCGCAGAAAACGATAAGCCTCGATACAAACCGCAGGGGTTAAATCACTCACCGCCCAAACGTATCCGCACCTATACCTCGAGGTCATACAAAATATACATGTACTCAGGAGCACCTCCTGATGTACTGTAGTCATATACAGTACAATGCCTTATATGTTGCAACACATACGTACATGTAATTATTATACTTCTAATAAGTCAGTTCTTGTTGGTGATATCCTTTTCACTTCTTTGTCAGCCTCCATTTCTTGGATATGGTAGACGACTCTAGCTTGTGTGAGGCTAGGGTAGAGGGAGAGCATCATGTCCATCCATTCCTCTAGCCTCTCCTGGTTACCAGGGCAACACATGCACACACTCAGCACTGAACCTGCATTGGTAAGAATAGTCATCTGCATTCAGGGAAGTATAATGATTTACTGTAGAAATCTAAACAGTCAAGACATTACTGTATATTATTTATTATACTGACACAATTTTAAATGCTTGATACAGATGGTAGTAGGGACCTCACCTTCTTTCTTTGCTACCTCCACTTGATCCTCTGGTAATAGTGTGAGATGGGTACTGCCAGTTAGTGTGAGGGTATAATACAGCTGCTCCAGACTGTGCTGCCAGAGTGTATGTGGACCCTCCACATGCAGCAGAGCATCACTCATGTCAGAGTGGAGCAGGGACACTTGCCTCTCTGTAGTGGCACTCACAATATACGAGTCTGGTTTATCCTGCACATGTACAATGAGGAGATGGAATAGTAACACACACATTAAGCTAACCTTATGTACGGTGATGTTTCCACGATGAGAAGTGAGCCTCTTGAGGATGAACTGAGATAGCTCCACTGGCTCTGTTGGTAGACTACCAACGTACACTTTGTACGGATCCACATATTCATACTTGTCAAATAAATACGCAATTCGAATACATTTTTGAACAGGGAGACTCATTTTTCCAAATATATGGTTTAGAAGATTGTAAGTTTCTTGGTTTGGACGAACGCCATTCTCTTCCATTTTGGTGAGGATTTCCAGGGACAGTTCTAATTGAGGTATGGATCGTGGCCAAATAGCATCCAACATTCTCTTAGGAGCAAATCGACCTATGGGGAATATCGATATAATCTTGTTGTATACGTCAATGTCTTTCTGAAGGTCTAGTTTCTCCATTTGTGTCATGGCAACTTGTATCAGCTCCATATGGCCTTTGCTGTACTTCTCTCTTTTTTTGAACTTATCAATGGCTAGGCTAAATTGTTCCCTTTGATTAATCCTCACTTTGTTTGATAATGTACTCTCCAGGCTATGTGACTTCATTACAGTGTCCTGTGCTTGGAGCTCCTCAGATTGTTTTCCCTGCGTATGAGGAGGATTTTCAGATGAGTAGCATCTTGAATATGAAGGTATACATCGTATAATGTGATTTCTTAGCTGGAGGCAACTGTGTAACCTTGTATATAGCGGTCCCAAAGACATCTCTTTAGATATTATGTCTAGTTTTAGCTCCGTCAAAATTAATATTTCATTCAGGAACGTTAATTTAGGAAGAGCATTTACGGTCTGAAAAAGCTTGTTCTGTGGAAAGGATCACATTCCATTCTCCAACATAGAATTATCCAATGAGATTGTTGGGATTCGTAGCCAATCAGATTGCAGGCTAAGGTTGACGTTATTCCTAAAGCCCGCTTAGGGGGAGGGGACTCTGTATAAAATTTAGACTGATTTCGTAATCTTGATCAGAAACGTGAATTCAAGAAACAAAGAAGAAGATGGCTCGTACTAAACAAACTGCAAGAAAGTCTACCGGAGGAAAGGCTCCAAGGAAACAATTGGCCACCAAAGCCGCCCGTAAGAGTGCTCCGTCAACTGGAGGAGTCAAGAAGCCTCATCGTTATAGACCTGGAACTGTGGCTCTTCGAGAGATCAGACGTTACCAGAAGTCCACAGAACTACTCATCAGGAAACTGCCATTTCAAAGGCTTGTAAGGGAGATTGCTCAAGACTTCAAGACTGACTTAAGGTTCCAGAGTGCTGCCATTGGAGCCCTACAGGTGTGTAATGTGTCAAAGCCTAAAAGCCTAATTTACACCTCACTGATGATTATCATTGAATCACATACGTATGTGTTGATCTTTACAGGAAGCGTCTGAGGCATACCTTGTTGGACTGTTTGAGGACACTAACTTGTGTGCTATCCATGCCAAGCGTGTCACCATCATGCCCAAGGACATCCAGCTGGCCAGGAGAATCCGTGGGGAGAGGGCTTAGATAGCCAGCCAGCCAGAACTCGAACATTATCTTATGAACTTACTTGTTGTTTTGTTTTGCTCTCATTTGTGTGTAATGCTGTATGCCTACATGTTCTCTCATTCACATTTTTATCAAAATGTTATTTGTTACCCTCCCCATTGATCCAAAATAATAAAGGTTGTACATGTACAACAAGTGTACAGATAATCAATAATAAATGGGTGTGTCCAAACCCTCAGGTCACGCCCATCTATAACGCAACAATGAATCGGGGATTCCCCCAGTATCATGAGATCTGGGGGCGTGTCTGATAAACAACAAGAGGCTCATAAAATGAAGCTGTACCTACTCTCCGCTCTTCTCTTCCTGGCCTGCACTGATGCAGTGCTCGGCGGCCAACCAGCGCTTACCTGGCTCAAGAACCTTCAAGGAATTATTGCCACCCATGCTGCTCAAGGACATCGGCTGCACAAGTACTGCCTTAGCGTAATGATTATATGTGTACTTCACCTCTCTGCCTCGCTTCTCTGCAGGAGACAATCTGATGCTTGCAATACAGACATCACTGAGTCATTCTCACCTTCTTTCCAGCTATGCCAGCAGGAGCTGACTGATGTGTTAAGTTTCAGTGCTGACGAAGCTGAAGTGACAAAGTTCTGCCATGATAAGTGTGGCCCTCTTGTCATTGATTTTTCCGAAAGACTTGCCAAAGACTGTGGCATTCCAGATGCAGCGGTATTTAGATTGTGTTTGTTCTTTGCATGCAATAACCCTCTATCCCCCGGCCATGGCCTCTAGCCTGACATGAATGTGAAGGAAATCATCAACTCTACGTGTCTCTATGGCCCAGGCAACACTTTGTGTGCTCTCCTGTGGAGGAATGTTCTCATGAATCCTCCTCAGACATACTATGTACGTTTATTTGTGTGTGCATCTCTATCATTGATATCTGATTCAAGCTATATTGAGTGTGCATGGTTGATTGCAGACTTGTATCTCTGACTATGTTCCTGGCCAAGCTTGTCCAGACTCCTGCAAGACTGTGAGTGAACAATTTTGAATGAGTTGCAACATAATTATATGTTTTTCCTCAGGCTGAAGCCTGGGTCAACACCAACGTAGGCTGCTGCTACCGTGCCTACCTGGACTTCCTAGACTCTCAAGGGTATGTGTGAGCTACACAGTATGGACTAGTGTATTGTACTAAATGTTTGCCAACTTCCAGAGCCGATGAAGGTGTACTAACAGACGACTTTTGGACCACGTGCGGTGTGAAGGAGCCTCAGAAGTGCCTCCCCTGAATGTGAGCACTATATACGGAGGACAAGAGCGAGCTAGCTGCTTTACTAAGCTAAACAGACTTGGTTGTAAAAAAAATTGTATGCATTTTTGTCAAGATGATAATTATTAGGGAATTCCCCTATGCTCTGCGGGTGGGTGTGGACCTGTGGTAAAGGCAAAGCTATGTTTCATCAGAGCTCAAGACAGTGTGAGAGGTTGTTGAGACGTCTCTACTCGTCCTCAGGGTCCCCCCTGAGAGTGTGTGTCGTGGGTAGTGGGCCGGCTGGGTTCTATACTGCTCACCAGCTGCTCAAGGTAAGGACTAGTCTATCAGTATTAACTCACTGTCTCCAACCATTGCCCTCCCCTAGAAACATCCCAACACTTGTGTAGATATTTTAGAGCGTCTTCCTGTCCCATTTGGACTGGTTCGATTTGGAGTAGCCCCTGATCACCCGGAAGTGAAGGTAGGGACTTGTGTACCTGTGTGTACATGTGTACTGTGAGTCTGCCTCTGTGTGTACTGTAACTCTGCCTCTGTGTGTACTGTGACTCTGCCTCTGTGTGTACTGTGACTCTGTCTCTGTGTGTGTGCAGAATTGTATCAACCAGTTCACTAGCTTGGCACAGTCTGGCAAGTGTCGTTTCCTTGGTAATGTGCGTGTGGGGGAGGACGTGAGTGTGACCACTCTGAGGTCACTCTATCATGCTGTCGTACTGGTGAGCGTATAATAATAACAAACAAATCTCTCATAATTATATCCACAGGCGTATGGTGCTGAGGGAGATAGAGAGCTAGGTATCCCAGGAGAGGTGAGGGGCTCCTATAGATAGAGAGCTAGGTATCCCAGGAGAGGTGAGGGGCTCCTATAGATAGAGAGCTAGGTATCCCAGGAGAGGTGAGGGGCTCCTATAGATAGAGAGCTAGGTATCCCAGGAGAGGTGAGGGGCTCCTATAGATAGAGAGCTAGGTATCCCAGGAGAGGTGAGGGGCTCCTATAGATAGAGAGCTAGGTATCCCAGGAGAGGTGAGGGGCTCCTATAGATAGAGAGCTAGGTATCCCAGGAGAGGTGAGGGGCTCCTATAGATAGAGAGCTAGGTATCCCAGGAGAGGTGAGGGGCTCCTATAGATAGAGAGCTAGGTATCCCAGGAGAGGTGAGGGGCTCCTATATTGTCTAGTGTGCTTATATCCCCCTCCTCCTGCAGGACCTCCCTGGAGTGCACTCTGCTAGGGCCTTTGTGGGCTGGTACAATGGACTCCCCTCCTGTAGACACGTGAGTAGTGGTAGTGGATCATTCTCTCCCACTTGGTGTACAGTACATTAATATCCCTCATGCTGTGTAGTTGTCCCCTGATCTATCTGGAGACACAGCCATTGTGTGTGGCCATGGTAACGTGGCTCTAGACGTGGCACGAATGCTACTCACTCCAGTTGACATTCTCAAGGTTTGTCTGTCTGTCGATACGATATAAATTGATGGCATGCTATAAAATAATGCTTATCTTTTTATTTCAGAGTACTGATATTTGTGAGCATGCACTGGATGCATTGGCTGAGAGCAAGATTAGACGCGTCCATCTGATTGGTCGGAGGGGACCACTACAAGTAGCCTTCACTATCAAGGAACTACGAGAGATGACCAGACTACCAAATTGTCAAACCACCTTTGACCCTAGAGACTTTGACCCCATCAGAGACCAAATACAAGGTACAAGGTACATCTCCTATAGTACTAACACCATCGCAACCTCTGCAGATTTACCTCGACCAAGGAAACGATTGACAGAGCTAATGATGAAAACTGCTGAGTAAGCACTTCACTCTGTGCGTGTGTGTAGTGTAACATGTTCCACAGGGAAGGGAGCGTGGCACACGGTGATAGGGGCGTATCCCATAGTGATGATGGGAGGGAATGGAGACTGCATTTCCTGAAGAGTCCGGTAGAGGTGATGGATAGTGGGTGTGGCATAGTGGGCGGAGTCAGGGTGGAGCTTAATATATTAGAGGTGAGAATATAGTTGTAATATGTAATGCAATCGCTGTTACCAGGGCAACGGGGATAGTACCAGAGCAGTGGCCACTGGCAACTATGAAGAAGTAGAATGTAATTTGGTGAGTATTAACTATTACTAGTAGCTAGCTACTATCATTACCACCTGACTGTAGGTACTGCGGAGTATTGGGTACAAGGCCTTGCCCCTCGAGGGTGGTGTACCAGTGGACCCCAGTACAGGGTACATACCCAATCACAGAGGAAGGGTGGACAATGGTGGGTGTGTGACAAGTGTTCCCAACTATCAGCTTGTTCTACTGTGCAGGTTTGTATTGCAGTGGTTGGGTCAAGACAGGTCCAGTAGGTGTCATAGTAACCACCATGGAGAATGCCTTTGAGACAGCTGCTACTATACTGGAGGACTATGAGAATGGTGAGCCTGCATGTGTGCACATTGCTAGAATGGTGAGCCTGTGTGTGTGCACATTGCTAGAATGGTGAGCCTGCATGTGTGCACATTGCTAGAATGGTGAGCCTGCATGTGTGCACATTGCTAGAATGGTGAGCCTGCATGTGTGCACATTGCTAGAATGGTGAGCCTGCATGTGTGCACATTGCTAGAATGGTGAGCCTGCGTGTGTGCACATTGCTAGAATGGTGAGCCTGTGTGTGTGCACATTGCTAGAATTGTGCACATTGCTAGAATGGTGAGCCTGCGTGTGTGCACATTGCTAGAATGGTGAGCCTGCATGTGTGCACATTGCTAGAATGGTGAGCCTGCATGTGTGCACATTGCTAGAATGGTGAGCCTGCGTGTGTGCACATTGCTAGAATGGTGAGCCTATGTGTGTGCACATTGCTAGAATGGTGAGCCTGTGTGTGTGCACATTGCTAGAATGGTGAGCCTGCATGTGTGCACATTGCTAGAATGGTGAGCCTGTGTGTGTGCACATTGCTTCCCTTGTCTAAAGCCGTTCCTTCCTTATCAGGTATGCTACAAGTGACGGAGGACACAGATCTCACTGGCAAACTGAGAGGTGAGTTATCATAGTCCTCCAGGTCAAACAATGCATCGCCACAATTGCCCTACCCCCCCCCACTTGTACCATCCCCTGTACCCCCCCTGTAGATGTATGCCCCCCAGTGTTGTTCTCAGACTGGGAAAGGATTGATGAGCGAGAGAGGAGAGATGGAGACAGAGTTGGTAAACCCAGGGAGAAGATCACCTCACTACAAACTATGTTGGACATTGCTCATACCTAGTACCATGCACTGCACTGTCAGTACACGCAATTAACTTTATATTATTATTGATCAAGCACTGTTTTTATAATATGTAAACCGTCCTCGGATCGAGGGTTACTGCCATAAATTTGAACAATCAACAATGCGAGTAACAATAATTATTCATTGTTGGGTGTTAATTGTCCTTGGTGTTTAAAGTCAGTCCAGGAAATACACAATTCAACATCTTCTGTACTAGTCTCGTGTGCAGTTCCAGTGATCTCTGACACAGTCTCCTCCGTTGCAGGACCATGCTCTGCACTCTGCACTCTGTACTTGTCAGCACTTCCAATAACTGCTGAGCACGATAATCAATGTAAGCAATCGCACTCAGCTCCTTCTTGGCAAGTTCAAAGTTTGAACCATCAATGAAATTTGCCGAGATGGCTAAAGATTTCTCCAAGTTCTCCACGCGATGTGGACAGCCAGCTGGTACGTACAAGACCTCCCCCGGCTCTAGTGTGCAGTGGCGTGGGCGTGTGAGGGAGAGGTGTGGATGTAGGGTCAGGTCCGGGGCCGAGAGCTGGGCCTCGAATATAGCATCTGTTGAGTGGGCGTATACTGGGTAGAGTAGCGGAGTGTCTTCAGGAGGAAAGAATATCCATCTACATGGGGGGAAATATGTTTATCCATCTACACACACACACACACACACACACACACACACACACACACATGGGGAAGTATGCATACAAGCAACACACAGTAATGGAAGATAGTGAGCTCTAGGGTTGTGCTATACACAAAATGTGAAATCCTGAACTAAACCTGTTATACCTTTTCCTTCCCTGGAATAGTGCCATCCAGAAGTTAGAACCAAATGTGTCTACATGTAGCTCACTGACCACTTGAGGAGGTGCAATGAAGAGACTGGGCCAACTGTCGTTGTACAAGCTGCCCTCAGGCGTACGCTGGAGGAAGTCAGTAGCAAAATACTTAGGTATGCTCAGCTCTGTTAATAGCTCCGGGCAGTAGATGGGTAGGCTCCAGTCAAACAGGTAGCGGTTCTCTACAGGCCAGGGGTAGTGAGTATCATATAATGCTTCGTATGTACACAGGATTTCAGGTTGCAGGCTAAAAGCTGGAGCAGATTAGCACACACAGTGTGTTCTAGATTTCCCAGTGAGGCACTGTACAGCATTATCAACCAACTAGTATGCACATGCAGAGAGGCTAGTATGCACATGCAGAGAGGCTGTTACCTTTCCCATTGTCCAGAGAGTGTATGAAGTGTCTGAGGGAGCACAAACCAACGGACTCCAGTCTGGCCCACTCCACACTGCCCTCCACCATACGCTTCACTGGAACAACCATATCACCAAGTTTCTGGGGGATTGGATTGATATGACTATAGTAACACACAGATAACGATGCCAACGGTCTCAGATGGTTCAGCTACAATGGTTCAGTTGATGCCAGAGATTATAGACTGCCTACCTGTTCCATGTAGGCTAGTGTCCATGGTGTCGTGGTCATGTGATCCACGAGGCCAGTGATGATCAATGGAGTGTGAGTGAGGGCATAGCAACGGTAGAACTCCTCCACACTTAGCCCACTGGCACACCTTCGCTCAACCTGATAGTGGGTAGCAGCTAATGACAAATTATGGCCCCAACAAACTTTTGAAATGAAACGTACACAAGTCTTTTTCTAGAAAATTATAACATTTTTTTGACATTGGATCAACGGTACAGAAGTAATGGCTGTTAAAAGATGTTCAATTACCGGCCCCCCCTCCCCCCCTCCCCCCCTCGTTTAATCTCAGAATAGTACGATATTTGAATGGATTCTTTCAGCTGCCATAACTTGAGTATTGTTGATCCAATTTAAACAATTTTTTGATTTTCTGAAAGCTTAGAAAGAGACCTTTCGAATGGTGTCATCAAAGTTTTTATTTGAGCGATAAAAGTATTTGCCAATTTGGCGATACCATGGATAATAGCCCATGGTCCAAGGCCGGAAAATGACAAATTAGGGCCCCAACAAACTTTGGGATTGAAACACATCATTTGAAAGGTTTTTTTCTAAGCTTTCAGAAAATCATAACATGTTGGACATTGGATCAACGATAATCAAGTTAAAACGATAATCAAGTTAAGACTGTTGAAAGATGTTTAACAGTTTGAGTCAATAAATTTAATTATGTTATAGTACCTCGACAGGTGTAGGCATTGTGAGGATTCCCTTGAGCTTTAGTTCCCCCTCCAGACCACACCTCCTCTCTTCAGCGTCCCTCTGTCTCACCAGCTGTTCCAAAAGCCACCTCACTTCCTCATCACCAGGGGGCTGGTCCAGGAACTCCATGGCTCCGTCAGAATGAGGTTCTGGGGCTAAGTATCTGTACCCTGGGCCTAAGCCTAACCTGTGGCGACACGGCTGAACCTGTAGGGCCTGGTTAGCATGATACAGTGCCGGGGCTGTGTGCTCCAGGCCTGGGCCTAACTTGTGGTAACAGGCAGCAATGTTGTGATGGACAATCCACTCTTGTGAGGTGTTGCAAAGCTCTATGCGCTTGGCTTTGAGAAATGAGATTCTTTGAGCGAGAAAAGCTTGTCCTTCAGGCAACCTACAGAAGATTATTATTACAACCTTATAGAAGACAAGCTTACTGTGCAATGTGGTGGATAAGTGTCCTGGGGTAGCAGGTGGAGGTGGAGGGGAGAGTTAGTGAGGGCTTGTCTTTGATCCTCTTCCACCATTGAGCGAGTAGGACGGTAGGCCAGAGGGTGTGGTCAGTGGATAGGGCACAAGTGTCACTCTTCAGCTTCTTCACATCAGCTACTGCATAGCAACAAACACACACACACACGCACACACTTCACATGCACACGCACACACACATGCACATACACATACCTCACACACACGTGCACATACCTCACACACACGTGCACATACCTCACACCTCACACACATGCACACACTCGTCCATACTCAATACACATTCCAGTGTACAGTATTAACCGTCTTCATCTGAAGAATGGTACTGCCTCTTCAGCGACGACTGCCCCTCTCTCCCAGCAAGCGTGTCATGATCAGAGGGGGAGGGCAGTGCAGTCCCCTCTACTGGCCGTGGTGGAGGTGGCCACTCTGTCAGGTACTCTATATCAACACTCATCATGGACTAGCTGGCAGTGGTCCTCGAGTTATTAGCTCAATATACTGATAATAATCATAACAAGATAGATCTAGTGGGCGTATATAAACATCAACAATCTACATCAGCTTACACTAATCAAAGCTACTACTGTACAGCTATTGATAAACGCAGCAACTGTACTAATGAGTTTCAGTTTCAGGGCTCGATCTATATGGTGCAGTAGCGAGTGCAGTGACTATAATAATTATAGGCACAGCACACAGTTGCAGGGCTGAAGTCATTGATATGTGGAACGATGTAGAGGAAGTAGACTAGTACTCCAGCAACTCCTGCCAGGACTAGGAGGACAAAGTAGACCATGGCCACAATGTTGCAGCACAGGGCAGCCATACCACAAGACCTGGCACCCTCATAGTCACCGGCACTGTTGTTGTCTTGGGCCTGAGAAGGGATGGGTGGGAGTATTGATTGAGGTATGCAAGATTGTAGCTATGGGCTATAGAACTTATAGTAAACTAACTTCCCACTGTTAGCTGTCATGCAACCAGTGTATATAAGGTTGCTAATCAGCGGTCACTGTGCAGCAATGAAGGCATGAGGAGTATACTATGTCACTAGTACTAATAGGTGTTTACATCACTGGAAACAGGAGCACATAGCTACATCACTCAGTGCTAATAAGTTGACTCACAACACAAGCACAGATGAGAGCTGGTATTATGAAGAGGATGATACCAGGGACATTGGCATGGAGACAGCAGAGTACCATCATGACAGCAGTCAACCAGATATAGGAGGAGGCACGGGGGGCCATCACGTGCACCACTGACTGAGGGGCACTGGGCTGGTTGCCTACCACCACCACATTCTGTGTAGTAGTACATAATTATGACAACACATGTCATTAGAGAATACATGATACTGCTATTGTAAACACAGGAGGTGAAAATATCACTATATAAATGTAAGGACCATATTGGATCTGTGTGTGCAGTCAGTACACTAGTAGTTACTACAATAGTCTGTCCACATTAGACACACTTGGCAGTGAGGCAGCCAACTACATTCATACCCACCAAGGGTTTTCTACTAATCTCCCAAATCTACAGAACTATGATTATTATTACAACATTCTAGGAACTACCTCATGGCTGGCTACAGGTACACCTTGGGCCCAGGCTACTAGATCTAGAGTAGCAACGCATTGAAGTGATTGGTACTTCCAATATCGACTAGGGTGACGCATCTGCTAGTGTAACGGATATAACGATATCTCACGTTATTGCTGGTCTGCTGCTGGAAGACTGGGGGGGCCGGAGCATAGCTGGAAGGGGGGTAACTGGAGGGGGCG
The DNA here is from genome assembly GCF_963675165.1 of Halichondria panicea. Lineage (NCBI taxonomy): Eukaryota > Metazoa > Porifera > Demospongiae > Suberitida > Halichondriidae > Halichondria > Halichondria panicea. The sequence goes on along the minus strand of NC_087393.1, from coordinate 98,823 downwards.
CTATAACCTGAGGGGGGGCGATAATCTCTCTGGGGGACATTTGTGTATCCGTCTTTCCTACCAGAGTAGGCAGGGGGCTGCGAGTAGCCCTCCTCCTCTGGGGGGAAATCTTTCATGTGCACGTCCACTGGAATGAAATAAAAGGGAAACAATTTATTTACTGAACAGTCACATTCATAAGAGACAGGAGATAGTAGATTGTTACTGTAACAACATCGCTAATAGGCACACATGTTATAGACTCACTACTATCCACGTTGACAGAGACAAGTGAAAGAGATGTAGCAGAGACAAATCCAGATAAGGTAGCTAGCTGCAATGGGCATGCGCGAAACTAACCACATCCCAAATGCTCCTGCATTTATTGTAATGATATTCATTACCTATACTAACTATGGCTTCACCTCCTAAGCTCCTGGCAGGCCCCTCATGCATTTCACTGTGACTCACTAGACCTGTACTCAAGATACTGCACTCACAATACAGCAGTAATGATGAATGAGTTTCCTTTTCTGCTAGAAATTAATCGCCTCGATCTTTGCGCTCTAGATCTATATTAATTAATATGACCACATACAATCATATAAATCATAGTTAGTATGCACATAAAACAGACATGGACACAGACTACAGACTCCCAGCCACAATCACAAGAACAACTACAACAATGAGCAGTAGGATTAGTCCAAGCTCAAGTGTCTTTGCAATACAGTTGTACTGCACACGATGAGATACTTTCCGTGCAGCTTTCCGGTACTCCTATATAATGGGGAAATGTATGCATGCTTATAATGATGACATGTTGGGTACATACTCTTATTGCTTACCTCATCTTTAATACTAATTGATGCTTGCACTGCTGGCTGGTAATGCTGAGGAGTGACCTCAAGCGATAGACCCTCTCCTATCCTGGGAGGGGTGGGCCGAGGGGATTGGCCCTCTCCTTTCCTGGGAGAATGATGAGGGGATGAACCTCCGACTCTCCTGGGGGGAGGCTTGGGGGGTGGGCCTACAGGCCCTGCACTGTACTGAGCACTGCGACCTGATAAATAACTCAGTTACATTAGCTTCAACCATTGATCCACATTAGTCCAATTAACTAACACACTGCACACAATGCCTCAATATAATATAATAAACATTAGACTGATGAGTAGTTTATAGTTTATGGCCATGTCACCTATAGCAAGGCTACTCTAGCTTGTCTGCTATAATAATATATGTACCTTGCATTCAGAGAGCTAGCTTAGTACCGGCTTGGCTAGTGGCTTCTGGAGTACTAGTAGTATTGATTGTGTACAGTCAGTTGCAACATAGCAGCAGCCCCACCCATCTTTTTTACCCCGTAAAATCTCCAATAAGTGTACCGTAAAATCTCGAATAATTACTACAATAAAATACTTTTACCACATTTTATCAGAAATCTTCAACAATCATTATTCACAAAATAATTAATGATATACGACAATCATGACAATCACGAGTATTCCTCAAACCAATAAAATAACGACAAAGTTCACTCGCTACCTAAACTCTGGTTTCAGAGACCACAATCCATCGCCTAGGTGTCTTGAAAAGTCACATATTTCACGGAGTAGAGATCGGAATAAAGCAGTGTCTCCTTGGGGCAAGCGAGATGAAAACTGGGCCAGAATCTCTGCAGTGGAGGCTTGTCCATCAACCTTGCATTGCGTGGCTATGAAGTCCCTCATTTCCTGGAGTAGGTCGCTATGTTGGCCACCATGGAGACCAGACGCTTGCACCTCTCTGTTGACATCACTCCTGTTATCTGTGATGGCAGTGTTGGCATTTCTTGATCTCATTTTAGCCAAGAGCAGACTAGATGAGGTTTGAAGTGATCCCTTTAGTGATGGCTGACTCACGGATGTACCAGCTTCCTCACCATCAAAGTGTGTCTGTATGAATGGAGAGAGAGAGCTGATTGATTGATACTGGGATTCTTAATACCTTCTTAGCTTGAGTACCCACGGCTCCAGAACCATCCCCGAACCTGCGCCAACCACAAGCACACATGAGTAGACATGCTGAATGTAAACAGGTGAATATGTAAACAAGTGGAATAGGTAAAAACAATTGTTTAAATGTAATTAGCAAGAGGATTTCAAGTTGGTTGATTGCCAGTGAAGTGCAGCCAACCATGAACACCTCACTCACACACACACTGTATACTAATGCAATTAGTGGTGCCGACTGATGGTTGGCTAGTAATGGCTACTCCAGCTTTGTGGTGATGGTTGGCTACTCCTGCTTTGGTTACAACCAGCAATATCAACAATACACAGTTGAATGGGAACGCTATATCTATAGTGGACAAGTGCTGAGGCAGCAAACCTGAGTCCCGGGGCACCAGCTACTCCAGAGCTGCCTGTCCAGGTGGGCCTGCCCCATCTTATACTGTTGTGACATTGCCGACGTGATGCCTTCATTGCCTTGACTGCACTCTTGGCAACCTTACTAGCCTCAGCCTCCACTAGCATATAGTCAGGATCAGCACTGTTCATGATGACATCATGCTGCATGGCACTGTGCACTCCTGCAGTGAACCAGTAGAGCACATTAAGTTGAAGCACAGCAATTTATGGTACATTTTAGCTAATTGTACAACACAAATGGTACATTTAGAACAATCAGTGTACGTACATTGAGCAGCTTGACTATTGGTACAGGTCATTTGCTAGTGGATTGACCATGCATGCAATGGAATGTGTCTATACCTGGCACTCACCTGTCTTCTTGAATAGTTTCTTGAGTATAAAGTCGTCCTGCTTCTGATTGCTCCCCTCATCGCCACTACCTGGCTGGTACACACACGTGTGCTCCAGCCCCTCCACCTCACACCCATCAACCACACCCCTCCGACTCTTGTGCTTTCTCTTCTTTCTTTTTACAACCACAACGTCATCATCTGGTGCTGTCAGAACATGTGGCTCATCCACCGCTACAGACCCACCATCCAATCCACTACCACTTATGTCCATAACCTCACCAGTAGACACTCCACTAGCAGTCTGTAATATAGCTGGTGAGGTAGTCAAATCTTTAGCCGAACAACTTGAGCGTTTTCTCGAAACTGAAGTTTTCCTTTTTTTCACTTTTTTACTGCTCTTCCTTTCACTTCGTTTCCTAGACTTCTTAGGAGTGACCTCTGACCCCGTGCCAGCAAATAGGGCGCTGGTTTCTGTAGTACCGTCCTTGGCAGTCGAGTCAAGCGTGAAGAGATCGTAGATATCGTTAGTTTTGAAGAATCTTCGCTGGCGAGGATCTTTGAGCACTCGATTCGTTAGAAACTGTTTGAAGATTTGTCTGAAAGGAATAGATAGTTATAATCAATGACCCACACACACACACACACACACACACACACACACACACACACACCCACGCCCACACACTAGTACTAGTACTACCTGTGATAGATCTTCTCCTCGATGGTGCCAGAGGTGAGGAGACGATAGACAGTCACATGACGTGTTTGTCCAATACGCCACGCCCTCTCCCTGGCCTGGGTATCAGTGGATGGGTTCCAGTCTGGATCATACAGGATCACTCTGTTAGCCCCCGTCAGATTAACCCCCAGACCACCCACTCGTGTCGTCAGCAGGAACACGAATATTGATGAATCCTATATCATTATTGGAAAGGTATTTCTGAGAGCAATAACCCATGGTCCAAGGCCAAAAAATGACAAATTAGGGCTCCGACAAAATTTTGGATTGCAACACATCATTTCTTTCTAAGCTTTCAGAAAATCTTGACATTGGATCAACGATACTCAAGTTAAGGCTGTTGAAAGATGTTCAATGATTTGGCGATTCTTTTGGCTGCCATAACTTGAATTCTGTGGATCCAACGTCAAATTTTTAGGATTTTCTGAAAGCTTAGAAAATAATACTTCAAATAGTGTCATCAAAAATTAAATTTGAGAGTTAAAAGTATTTGCCAATTTGGCGATACCATGAATAAATAGCCCCATGGTCCAAGGCCGAAAAATGACAAATTAGGGCCCCGACAAAATTTTGTATTGCAACACATCATTTAAAAGGTCTCTTTCTAAGCTTTCAGAAAATCACAAAAAATTTTTGACATTGGATCAACGATACTCAAGTTAAGGCTGTTGAAAGATGTTCAACGATTTGGCGATTCTTTTGGCTGCCATAACTTGAATTCCGTGGATCCAACGTCAAGATTTTCTGAAAGCTTAGAAAATAATACTTCAAATAGTGTCATCAAAAATCAAATTTGAGAGTTAAAAGTATTTGCCAATTTGGCGATACCATGGATTATAGACCATGGTCCAAGGCCGCAAAATGACAAATTAGGGCCCCGACAAAATTTTGGATTGCAACACATCATTTAAAAGGTCTCTTTCTAAGCTTTCAGAAATGTTTACATTGGATCAACGATACTCAAGTTAAGGCTGTTGAAAGATGTTTAAACAAATAAGAAACGTGGCATTGTTTGTGTATGACTAGATAGTGCTATAGTGTACCTGGTTAAACCTGTTGACAAGTGGCTGCCTTGCTGCGACTGGTGTTCCCCCATCCATCCTCACGTGTGTGTAGCCCTCCGTACACACAAAACTCTCCAATATGTCCAACATGAGCTTAGACTGCGAGAAGAGGAGCACTCTGTGTCCCTGGCCCTGCCACAGACGCAGCAGAGAGTGAATCACTATCATCTTGCCAGAGCGTTTGTAGTAGCCATACACATCCTCTCCACTCTTGGAGGGGGCGGGCAGCAGCTCTGTGGGGGTGTGAGGGTGTGTGTGTGTGTGTGTGTGGGTTGGGGTCCATATTTGGGAAATGTTTACTTTTGATGTTGGCTTTGGGGGTGTCTGCAATTTGAGATGCTTTTTTTTTCTTTTTGTTGCCACCACTGAGAGTCACCTGCTCGCTGTAGTCATTGGTAACCAGGTCAGGATGATTGCATAGCTTACGCAGTGTCGTCAGAGCAGAGAACACCTGTACAGTAATATTAGAACACATGTGCAGTTGTAGCATGGTTACCATGGTTAACATTATCAATTACATACACGTACAACATAAACCACACCCACTTTACCTGTTTCCTCCCGGACAGTGCTCTCTCGACCTCTGACCCCTTGAGGTAGTCACTGTACACCTCGTGTTGATAGTCTGTCAGGTGACAGAATAACACTTGTTCATTCTTATCAGGTAGTTGTATCTTGACGTCCGCCTTCATCCTCCGCAAGAGATAAGGATTAATAGTGTCTCTCAGAACACAAGCACATCTGTGGAGTTACAGAAACTCTAGTTACAGAGTGAGTCTCAATATAGTGATTGTACGCACCTGTATGCAGTCTGTACCTGTACCTCAGTGGCATTGACATAGCCTCCCATGATGATGGGCACTGAGAACTGCTCCAGGAACACTGGCAGAGTGCCCAACTTGCCAGGGAACACGAAATCAAACAAAGACCACAACTCTCGAAGGTTGTTTTGCATTGGTGACCCAGAGAGGATGATGCGATGAGGGGTGGGAAACTAGAGGGGGGGGCACAATAATGGCTAGAGTGGGGGGGCACAATAATGGCTAGAGTGGGGGGGGCACAATAATGGCTAGAGTGGGGGGGGGCACAATAATGGATAGAGTGGGGGGGCATAATAATGGATAGAGTGGGGGGGCATAATAATGGATAGAGTGGGGGGGCACAATAATGGATAGAGTGGGGGGGCACAATAATGGATAGAGTGGGGGGCACAATAATGGATAGAGTGGGGGGGCACAATAATGGCTAGAGTGGGGGGGGCACAATAATGGATAGAGTGGGGGGGCATAATAATGGATAGAGTGGGGGGGGCACAATAATGGATAGAGTGGGGGGGCACAATAATGGATAGAGTGGGGGGCACAATAATGGATAGAGTGGGGGGGGCATAATAATGGATAGAGTGGGGGGGCACAATAATGGCTGATACATAGTTGAACAGGCGTCATGATCACCTGTTTGCAGGCGAGGGTTATTTCAGCGTCAGGATTGCGTATCTTGTGTCCCTCGTCCAATACAAGGTAGTCCCACTTGTGTTTGAGGAGGAGGTCTTGATATATCCTGATACCAGCGTACGTGGTTACCAGGACTCCGCACTCTGAGGGCAAAGGTCATTAGGGGGTGCGGTGAAAGGGAAGGGGAAGTCCCCATTTATTGTACATGTATCACCAACCATATTTAATTAGTGATGTAAAATAATTAATATCAATACATCAATTTATCAATCCAACATTCATCAATTTTTCACAGCATTTCAGCTACACTACACAGCTACACTACACAGCCACACTACACAGCTACACTATACAGCTACACTATTATATACACTATAATATATAGCGCACTACAGATTGAGTCTTTTGTTTAAAGCCAGAATGTTTATTAGGCAGCGTCTTTGTAGATTGCCACCTCAATCATGTTGATGGTGTAGGTCTCAGTCGTTTTATTGCGGTAGAGGACCAACTGGAGGCCATTCTTCAGGTCAAGCTTGTTGGGATAGATGTAGGATAGAGAGGTCCCCCCGGCACAAGCAGAGGAGCACAGGCCCCAGGCTGGTGATCCTAACGTGCCAGCAGAAGGATTCGGCTTGATCTTGATATTGAACATCTGAGGCCAGCGCAACCAGGATTCCCTTTTAAAGTTGTCCTCTGTCTCATTGGATTGTATGATGACAGGACTCACAACTGTTTTCCCAAACCCACCATATATGGCCATATAGGGGCCCAGCCCTGCCTTCTTGTACTCACTGGGATCTCTCAATTGAATGCCCATCACATTTTGATTATCCGTGACACAGACTGCCATGGGATCATAGTAGTTTGCCTTGGGTCCTTCAGCTGCAACGTTGATGCACACAGTGATATCCTCTGGTACCACTGCGTTTCCTTTAAACTTGTCAAATATTGGTACATGAAGAATAGCTTCGAAAGGTGCTGCATCAGTTCCGATCTTGAGCTCTGTGTCATTAGAGCCGGTAGTGCTAACTCCAGTGGTGGTCGTCTTGAGGAAGTCGGGTGTCATGCACTTGTAGTACAGTAGTCCTCCGAGGTTGGCCATGGTTTGCAGAGAGAGGGGTGGTTGTAGTAGCAGAAGAGATGGTTGAATAGCAACTGCCCCTCAGTGCTGGCTTAAATACTCCACCAGGGCATGACCTACATATTCCTCCAAGCTACTAATGATTCTCCTTAAAGAAGCTCCTCCACTGAGCTACTAATGATTCTCCTTAAAGAAGCCGATACAGAAATACTAGACTAACAAAACAAATTATGAGCTGTACCCAAAATTGATAATGAGGTCACAGTTCTCAGGAACTACTGCCCTTTGCAGCTCACTCGGAAGTTTGGGGCAAATAGTAAGCAGAAAACCACTTGAGATAAGTGTAACAGTTTACATAAGTAAACCACAATACTATAGAGCAAGGGACAAAGCTTAAATTTGGAACAGAAGATTCTGTAGACCAGATCTTTATGTGGATATATAGATCTATAGCTATACCTGCAGTATTAAACTACTAGTTGGGTAACCAGGAAAAACTTAGTTATTAAGAGGTGTTAAGTGGCAGACTATGTGGCAGAGAATTGGAGACTGGTTCAGCAGCAGGCTGTTTCTCAGTCAACAAAAAATAGCTAGACGAACAGGCAGTTATGTCGTAATCTCAAGCTACTCCTACAGCCCAAACTTAGTACTTATAGATACAGATTTGGCCAAGTTGTGGTTTAGCTGTAAACTGTTTCAAGTGGTTTTTTGCATTTTACAGTAATACTATTTGCTAAAACTTCACGTGAGCTGACATGAGCTACAACAAATAGCGTGAAAAAACTACAACAACAAAACATAAAGATCTGCCTTGCTCTGTAGTATTGTGGTTTACTTGTGTAAGCTGTTACACTTATCTCAAGTGGTTTTTTGCAATTTACTATTTGCCCCAAACTTCCAAGTGGGCTGCAAAGGGCAGTAGGAAGTTTAGGGAAAATAGTAAACTGCAAAAAACCACTTGAGATAAGTGTAACAGTTTACATAAGTAAACCACAATACTACAGAGCCCTTAAGGGACCAAGTTTAAATTTTGGAATAGACCAGATCTTTATGTTTTGTTGTTGTAGTTTTTCATGCTATTTGTTGTAGCTCATGTCAGCTCACGTGAAGTTTTGGCAAATAGTATTACTGTAAAATGCAAAAAACCACTTGAAACAGTTTACAGCTAAACCACAACTTGGCCAAATCTGTATCTATAAGTACTAAGTTTGGGCTGTAGGAGTAGCTTGAGATTACGACATAACTGCCTGTTCGTCTAGCTATTTTTTGTTGACTGAGAAACAGCCTGCTGCTGAACCAGTCTCCAATTCTCTGCCACAATGACATAGTACGCCACTTAACTCCTCTTTAGTTTTTCATGGTTACCCAACTAGTAGTTTATGCTGAAAACTGTACTAAGGTATGTACTATTCCAAACTTTGTCCCTTGTTCTATAGTATTGTGGTTTACTTATGTAAACTGTTACACTTATCTCAAGTGGTTTTTTTGCAATTTACTATTTGCTCCAAACTTCTAAGTGAGCTGCAAAGGGCAGTAGCACCTAAATAAGACCACCAAATAAACCTGGATGTGTCAACTGAAGCACTATAATTATGTGATTGAAGAGGCGCCTTTGCACTAGCCAACCATGCCCCAAACCATCTGTCTATTTCATTTAGTATCTTCAATATACACAGGAAGTTAGTGGGTATATGATGTGTACCACATTAGGGCCATCAATTTGATAGACTTGTAACACCTTTCACGATTCTCTCCACAAGAATGTGCCTGTCTCCAGAGAAGGTTCCTGTTTCATGGAGGACTGCCACACGGAATGGGGCCCACCAAGAATGGAACTCAGACACCCACTGATGCATCACAGTGGCAGGGCACACAACCAGACACGGCCCTAATCCAAGCTCCCTGCATCGGAATATGGGAGTATAATGAAACTCAATACAACAAACAATTTGGGAAGTTACTTTAGCTTCACTAAAAAGTAAAACTAAGAGATGCATTCTGTAGCTCTAGACAAGGCCTATCACATAACATGCTCAGATCAAATTAAGTTCTAAAGTTGGTTGGATGACGTATACATATCAGCGTGTACCTTGTGGTGTGACTCCGCAGGTTACTGACTTGCAGGCCAGTGAGGAAGGCTATCATTTCAATGGTCTTGCCCAGTCCCATCTCATCGCCCACTATCCCTCCAGCCTGCTGACAGTGCAACTCCCACAGCCACTTCACTCCAGTCTGTTGGTACCTGTACACACGTACACATGCATGACAGGGTCATCATTAGCTGGTACATGCACATGACAGGGTCATCATTAGCTGGTACATTACTGGTGCTTACCTGTACAGTCTCCTCCAGATAACAGCAGGTATTCTGAGGCCACCATTAAACACCATATCCTCCTCACAAGGCTCCACTCTACACACCTCACTGCAGTACAGGGAGTATTAGCCATGCAACATAACACAATGTAGCTACCTTATTCTCATCTTGTACAGCTGTTCATCACCGTCATCAAGATGCTTCCGTTGATCTGCTGAGTCAGTACAAGCCCTCTTGCCCCGCCCACTGCCACGCCCCTTCTTCCTCTTTGTACCGTCATCACCACTATCCATATCATCACTAGACAATGCTCTGAGGCGGCGCTTGCGTTTAGGCGGACCACCACCTAACTCATCATCAGTGTAGTACTCACTCTCAGCACTTTCTTCGGAGTCAAAATTTTCCAGTTCTTGGATTGTTGGCATCCATTCTTCCATATCCTCTCTGCTAAAGGGTGTGGCCTCATTTCCTGTCTGTGTGGGAACTGTGGAGGAGGTGTTCACCATATAAGAGCCTCCAGGGAGATCAGCAGGGATCGGTGTACTTGCTCCTGATGCTATGGACACACTTGAACTGCTTCTGGAATCAAGAGAGGGCGAAGGCTTGGCTTTGTTCTTACCATTACGGCTTTTGCCAGTGGCTTTCTTGGCAGTGTTTGCTGAGGGAGTTGATTGAGAGAAGAGGCCATCAAAGCTAGCAGTGCTGAGTTGAAGTGTGGGAGAGATGCGTTGTGGCTTCACTCCCCAAGTTGTTGTGTTGGATGATGATGGCCCTGTGAGGGAGTCAGGTGTGATTGCATCCAGTCTTGAGTTAGTGGTGGTTGATGGCTGAATAGTTGGTGAATTATCAATGGAGGAGATTGTTGATTGAGAAGGTTGTAATGATGATGATGTGAGAGTATCGAATGGCGTGATTTGTCCAGTTTCTATCAGTCTTTGTCTTTCAGAGGAGATGGCCTCTGTTGTTTGGCCGAGGGTACTAACCACATCGATAGAACTGAGAGGATCTTCTTTGCCTGACAGTTTCCTTAGGAAGGTCTGCTCTCTAGCTTGTAAGGATGATATCTGCTTTCTCTGTACACAGGGTGAGTGGTGGTAATCACAGAGGGTGAGCACACAGAGAGGGTGAGCAGTTACACATGTACTCCCACACATTAGTACAACTATTAAGGCATGTTTTGTCTTGCCTTTTGTATACCACACAAAACACAAAACTGATCTCATTACACTAGTCCCCCTTGTACCTTGACCTCCTGACTGGCCCGCAACTCCCTCAGCTTGAGCACAACATGAGAGAGGGGTTGAGACAAGAGTACCGCTATCCCCTTGGAGATGGTCTTCAACTCAGCTTGTACAGTCCTGTAGTAATGATATACTATGATACCTCAGGTTTATGCTTTAGCCCAACTTTACTAGTTAAATGGCATTGGGCACCTAAAATTAGTATAGTAAATACCTGAGTTCTGATTGGACGTTGTTGTACTGCTTAACGAGGAAAGCCTTTGCCTGGTCAGCGTTTCTCCTCTGTACCTCAGTGTCTATCTGCCTCAGTACAGCAGCCTCAAAGTCCTCTTGATTATACACACTGACACCGAGACCACTCAGGTCATCATCACCAGACACTGTGTGAGGGGGGGGGGGGCAGTTACACTGACTGGTGTAGTTAGTGTGTGTTGTGTACACATTATATCATAGTGTCAGGTGAAGTGTGTACCTGTAGGAATGAGATTAGAGTCAATCTTGACGCCATGGTCAACCTTCTCCTGGCCGGGGGTAGCCATTACTGTACTGTGCTGACAATTAATGGACTAAGCTGAGCTCCTGATGATGATGCATCAATGGTGGCAATGTAGCTGAGCCAGCAAGGGGGTGGGGCATGTAGCTGTGCAAAACACTGAAACAGCTTGTTCTAAAGACGATCTTTCCCCCATTTTCATAGCAAAGGGGGTGGGGCTGCACTAACCTCAAATGAATATGCAGTCCCTTGAAAAGATCTACAGAGAAGCTTGCTTGCTGGATTTGAAGTACAAGCATCTCTCTGATGCATGTGAGTCCCTGCTGCAGCCGTGGTGAGTGGGTGAGTGGGTGTAGAGAACTGCACACCACATCTACATCATCTACATGTACTCAATTTATTGGCACACCTGCTTTCATAATCTGTGGATAAAGATCTACATGCACTGCTTCATCCCAGTGTCACTATGCAGGCCTAACAGATATGTTAATGGACATATAAAAAAAGAAAACACAAAGGGAGGACGAATATCAGGTAAGCTTAATGCAGGAATCTGTAGCAGATCTCAAATGATTTCTTTCGGTTGTCCCATGTGGTCTAGTGGTTAGGATCCGACGCTCTCACCGTCGTGGCCGGGGTTCGATTCCCCGCATGGGAGACTATAATTTTCTCTTTTTTTTTTTTTTGCTATTAATTTACAGATTCTGTACATCAGTCTGACCAAGATGTAGCGAGTGCAGCAAAGGACTTGACAGACCTACAGATTCTAGACAACATCCTCTCGAAAGCACAGCAAGTTAGAGAGGTATAAAGATTAGGAGAAAATTATAACGATGTATCACGTCTGATTTTTTCATAGGGTGATAACATACTGATTCCTAGAAGGACCATAGCAACAAGTATGGCCATGGCAACACATGCGTATGGCCAAACAAAGCGTCCCTCCAAGAAAGCATCTAAATCTTCTAGCAAAACTACAACATTGAAAACACCTTGGCAACCCCTGCAAGACATAGCGGTGTCTTCTACTCATTCCAAATATGATACTGGCTTAAACCCAACGCCCCCCTCCACTCCATCAGATAATACCAGTGAGGGTGGTAGAACACTCCCCTCCACTCCATCAAGTGAGGGCACGAAGGGAACAGTGTTCCTACTCCAAGCCAATGGGTAGGGCACTATATCATGTCATTACTTAATCTGCTAAGTTTTGGCTGTCCCAAGTGTTTAATCTGAGCATTCCGTTTGATAGGCCATTCTAAACCTTATTACCGTTACACAGGCAGAGGCTAACAATGCCATCAAAATATATCAAGCTACGAAAAGTCTTAACAAGGTTTGTATACTATTATTATTATATTTGTAACTAATCTATTTGTATATGTAGGCTGACGTCCCAACAACAGGGAGCATCACATGACACCCGCCACTGTGAGGGAGCTGAACACTTCTCACAAAGATTGCTCTCTGAGGTATCACCGTCTTATATCCAGAGCAATCTACTCTACACACATACACAGGGGGAGTCTGTTCTGATTGAGTTGCTGTTAGCACTGGAAGAATGGGCTCTCGTCAAAAAAGAACTTTTAGCCATCACCCCAAAGGAAAAGGCCGGTGGTAAGTTTGAATGGCAATTATGATCAGCCATACGTTTTGTTGATAGACAACTCTCTCTCTGAATGTGTGCTAATGTTACAGGGCTGCCACTAACCCCTCCTCCCTCATCCCTCCCTCCCTCCCTCCCTCTAGTGTCTGACACATGGCAGGACCTGCTGAGAGTGAAGACCAAGATGGAGTCACTTGTAGCAAGAGAAGTATCGCTCAACTACCTATCCAAAGACACAAGTAAGGCTTCCCCTTGTCTGCCTAAAGGACCTGAGATGACTTCAAGCGCTGTGTTTGCATATGTGGAGCTGGAGAGAGTGATACAAGTGACGCTACTAGAGACACAGCTGCTGTATGAGTCCTGGGAGACACACTTTATAGAGGACATTGGGACAACTGTTATTCCATTACTGAAACAAACATCACCATCACATGATCTGGTTCAGTGCATTCACAAACTATTAGGAACTAAACCATCCGCTCATTTATCAGTTGATCATCAATGTTAATTAGTACATCATAAGCAAATGTGTTAATTTCAGTATAATAAACAGGAGCAAATTAATGCTATAACTTATATGAAAATTATTTAATGATCAATATAAAAATATAAAAATAATTGTCAGAGTCGAAATAAAAAGTCATAATTATAGATTCTAGTGTCTCCATCCTACAGTGTGTCCGTCCGTCATTTGTGGCTCTAGGAATCCTCTGAACTCTGACCCGTCATGTTTCCAGCGCACTCCGTACCCCTCCATTGTCCTCACCTCTATCACCCTCACATCATGCTGGGGGAGGGTACAGGGTTCGTTCAGAACACACACCACACAATTAGATAATATTTTATTAATATTCTGGGAGAGATAGCGTGTGTGGGCGTGTGTGTGCTCACTGGTAGGGTGTGAATGTTGATCCATGTAGCAGTCTTGAGTATCTTGAGGGCCACCATCAGGGCATGTCTGTTCTTGTCCTCCTCACCTGCATTGAACGCGTGTATATCCTAACCTGGCCTCACCACTAGACAAAACACAACCTCTCACTTCATAATACAGTACACACTCCACACCCACCCACGCACCTCCAGTACACACTCCCCACCCGCCCACGCACCTCCAGTACACACTCCCCACCCGCCCATGCACCTCCAGTACACACTCCCCACCCACCCACGCACCTCCAGTACACACTCCCCACCCACCCACGCACCTCCAGTACATACTCCCCACCAGGTGTCGGACGTGTCCCTGTGACTGTGCTTACTGAGTGCCCGCCCACCTACACTCAATCGTGCTGAGGGATGATGAAGAGAGTTGAATGATGAGAGTAGGGATGGTTGTGACGGAGGGAGGAGGGGGACACTACCCACTGTGCAACGAACACCCAGTAGATCCAGCACACCTCTCAAATCTAGCTCCTACAGTGTCAGCAACACTACAGTTACATGTATATAGTAATAGAGTTGACACCTTTAAGATGATCTCTATGGTGCAGTATCTTTCATCCTCTGACCACATCTCCCACAGACTATGACAACCCACTACCTTGCAATCCACTGCCTCTAGCTTCTCCTGTCTGTGTGTGTGTGTATGTGTGTGTCCTTAAGCCAGGCTACTACTGCTGACCCACCTCTGTGATACAGTGCTGCCTTCATTCAACATGTACATGACCGGCAGGTCAGCCACTGGACATGTTCTGTGGGAACACATCAACACCGTCATAACTTATACTAGGCTGACAAAAACTGATTTATAATCACATTACAAGTTTTGTTACCCTGTCACCATCCAGTAGGCGAGAGACAGAGAGAGCCTTCTATAGAATGGGCGTTGTGGGTACCCCCCCAGTACACACAGTCCACCCTCAAACACTGGAGGAGGTTCCACTACTGGGCCTGGGGCCTGGGCCTGGAAAAGCTCCTCCACTACTGGGCCCGGAGCCTGGGCCTGGAGCAGCTCCTGACACACCTCAGGGGTTAGTGAGAGGTGGCCTCCCTCAGCTGAGATACAGAGCAGAATCTACTAGTATATCATCACATCTCTACTCCATACACATGATACACACGTACCTCCTTCAAGACAGGTTGCAACACCTCACTAAACACCTTGGCCTCATCCATAGCACACACTAGCTGACACAGATATCAGCAGCTTGAAGGTTTACACCAGCCACTTTTGATAATAGGTAAAGATCGTCTTTTGTTTGCTTTACTTTTTTCCATGGGTCCAAATCACTAGCAATACTACACAGCCAAAGTGTACAGTTAATTATCAGACAGTATTAACCCTATACCCTATACCCTAACCCTTCTGAAAGCTTAGAAAGAGACCTTTCAAATGGTACCATCAGTGTGACGGTAGTGTGACTGTAGACTTTAAATTATGAACACTCTAAATAAACAAATTAATTTTACAATATTACTTTGACCTTTGAACTAAAAGCAAAATTACTTTGCCACAGCGCATGCGCACAAGGTGTGGGAACGCATGTAGTGTCTAGACCACAATCTTTGCAGGAGAGTACAGTGTTGTGGCGAGTGAGGAGTGAACTGTGGGGTCTCCATGGCATCTCCTCGGAGACTCTGACGTCAATGGCCTGGAATATTCTCGGATCCAGTTCCAGAACCTCAGTTCCTTTGAAGTTTAAAGGAGAAGCAAAGTGTCTTGCTGGAAGAGGTGAGTTTCTTTGCTTGTTGCTCGCATGTTTGCAGGAATTTTAGCTGGGAAGCCTTTTGGAGCATCGTAGCATTGTTTGCTGTCTATTTGGTCATGTTTTACAAGGATTTTTTATGTGACAAAATTTATTTTTTATTCTTTCTTTTGCAGGAGCAGCGCAAACCTTCCACTGTATCGCAGGAGCAGCGCAAGAGTCTTATTCAGCAGTGCAGTGCAGTGCAGTGCGCACAGGTTGTAGGATCATTATATCGTGAGTTGCAACCTTGCTCTGTATGTTTATTGCGCTTGTGTGCATGTGGCTAGCTGCACCGTAGCGCGTACCGAGTTGTTGCAGCTATTGCCATACAGCTGGTTGGAGTGTTGGAGGCATTTGGTTGTGTGGATGCAAAAAATAATTTAATATAGTTAGGGTGGCCACTTTAGTGACTGTGAGAGAAGTAGTTGATGCAGTTGAATAGATACATACTTGCCAGCACAACGCATGCACAGTTAGCTAGCTAGATACACGTACGCATGCCAAAAAAATCGTGTATACGCATGGCTAAGAGTCTATTAGTCTGCATTGCCTTGAACCCTTTGTAATTTGGTGGTGGTGGGGGGAGGGGGGGATGGTGTCCGTAGCACTCAAATAATCATTCAGAATGTGTGTGGAAGGTTCTTCAACAGTCGGGTCGCAGGACAGTATCTTCTTGTTCTTGGAACCGTTGTTGAACCAGCCTTCGGGGTGTGACGATGGATTACTCATGGCACTCCAGTCTATTGAGGGAGCACTCTGCTGTTAGTACCTGCCTAAAGGGAAAGCAGCACAGGATCCTGCCATAATTGGGAGTGTTGAGATCTCGTTATCAGTTCCAATAGTTAGCTAGGATCATTAGAATAGCTAGCTATAATATAGTTGGACAACTGCTGTTTCTTGGCTTCTGCTAATCTGTTACGATGGCCTTTTTAGGATCTTAACTCTGTGCCTACTGCACATGGAATTGGTAAGTTCAGGCTTTAACTAAACTATAGGTGTGCCAAGGGAACTGTAGCCTTTGACTGGATTAGTGAAGAGTAGTCTTGAGCACTTGTGCAAGCCTTGCGTGCCAGGCTTGTTGCAACTGGAGTCGACAAGGGCTTCAAGAGCAAGGAGGTGTTGTCTCTGTGAGTCTACTGTTGTTGAACCATCCCACACATTCTGGTTGATTACCTCTGTGCTCAGTTAATGGTACTCACAGTCACAGGGTCCCTTTAGTTTATTATGCCCTTATTGTAATTAGTCCCATGGGCAAGGAAACTACTGGTGGTGGTGAAATTCATTATTTGATCTTGTGGTGTAGTCTTGAAAGTATCTGTGGTTAAATTGATTGGTGGTTGTGGTTGTCTCTATTGTCTGCCAGCACACATCTTGAGAGTTGAATGTGTTTGCTATTTGTTGTCTTGTGTTGTGCGTGAAATATGATAATTTTCCTTGATCCCTTGTGGGCAAGGATCTATTGATGATAATGTTGTCAGTTGTGGTGATAATGTTGTCAGTTGTGGTGGTGATTGGTTGGTATTGTGTTGAGATGTTCTCGATCGGTTTTGTTTGAACTGCTGCGCTCAATGTAACCATCATTTGCTTGTTCTCTTGCAGCCACAATGCACACACACACATCTCCTCCTACTAGCTACTGTACTAGTGTTCTATTCTCTCACTGTTTTTGTCTCCTCTCTCCCCCAGGTACAGACAAGCCATGCTGCTCTGGGGCCCAGGGAGGATTGTCACACTAACCATTGTGTGTGTGTGTGTGCTGTGTGTGTGCAGGTAGTAGGAGGGAGGGGCTCATTATCCAGCCACGCCCATTTGCTTAGTAAGCCAAGCATTGCATACTCAAACCCTTGTTGTTTCTGTAGGTGTATTTAACTGCTAGAAATACTTCAACCATTTTTCAAAACAAAGATAAGTAAAATAATAATGTCTCTTATGTAACTTGGCCACACCCTTTCTCTGCATGTGACTATGCTGAACCACTTTATCACATTGGATGCCATGGTAAGCACGCATTGTTGTCTTCTGTGTGTTCACTTCTCCAGTGAGGATATTATGAACTACTTCACCATTTTTTTAACACAAAGATAAGTGATTCATTGTTACCTCGTGTGCACTGTATAACCATCTCCTGCATGTGATGATGCTGGCCTTGTTCTGGGGAAGAGGAGGCTATAATATTATATAATAATAATATAGCGATGAACACTGTTATCTGAGTTTTGTAATACATAATTATTACTTATAATTCTTTTTGTGGTGCATATTATAGCTTAGTTCCCCGAATAGGTTACTGCGCATGCGCTGTAATCATAGTTTCTACTATCTGCTGTAAGGATACTCGAGGAGCCCCCCCCCCCCGCTTTGCATGAGTACGAAGTCTCTAGCCTCAGAGGAGGGTGGAGTCAGGGTACATGAGGCCGGCTATGTTGGACATGGACTCTGG
Source organism: Halichondria panicea (assembly GCF_963675165.1). Classification (NCBI taxonomy): domain Eukaryota; kingdom Metazoa; phylum Porifera; class Demospongiae; order Suberitida; family Halichondriidae; genus Halichondria; species Halichondria panicea. The sequence goes on along the minus strand of NC_087393.1, from coordinate 80,973 downwards.
GGTGGTCCCTAGGAAGGGGGACATTCCCGTGAGCCTGTGCGTGTGGGTGGGAGAGTGTGAACGTGTGTGGGGGAGGGGACAGTGTAGTGTGTGTGGGGGGGGGTTACATACACTGCACATACAATAATTACTAATTAATCTCTCAAATATCAACTTTGATGGTAGGATTTGAAAGGTCGCTTTCAGAAAAACATAAAATTAGATCCACAGAATTCAAGTTATGGCAGCTGAAAGATTCCCAAAATCATTAATTAAACGGAGGGGGGGTGTCTTTCAACAGCCATAATTTCAGTACAGTTGATGTGATGTCAACAATTTTATGATTTTCTGAAAGCTTAGAAAAATACCTTACAAATGATGTGTTTCCACACTCACTAAAGTCACACCACCGGCATACTATGGCACACTGCACTATGATCGCCAGCAAATTGCAAATGCACTTAACTTTTTCAAGTCCAAGTGAATTTAATCTGCCGAGTATGTCTGACCTACCAACCCCTTGTTCACAGTTAAGTGCAGTTGAGATAACTAAAACTGATGTGTATACTGCCTTGTGTGCTTTGGATGAAACCAAGGCCTATAGATCTATATGGGTGTGACGAGATTCATCCCTAAAAAACTGTCTTTTGTCTTTGTTGGACTCTGTTCATAATTTGTTCGTCATGTGTCTATCACATAGCAAGATACCTGTAGAGTGGAAAACACATAAAATTGCACCAATACCAAAAAAAGGAGATCTACTGCAAATCATTAACTACAGGCCAATCTCGCTTTTGTGCATTTTGTCAAAAGTGCTTGAGTCTATTATTTATCATAAAATCATTGATTTCATCTGTCCAAGTATCAATATGGCCATATTCATGAAAAATAAGTCTTGTTTAACGCAACTCCTCTTGGCATTCTCAGCTATACATCAAGCTGTCGACAATAAAGAAGATCGAAGTGGACATGGTTTACCTGAACTTCAAAAAGGCTTTTGATACAGTACCCCATAATGAGCTGCTGTACAAACTATGGAGAGTAGGTGTCACTGGGAACTTATGGTGCTGGTTTCAAAGTTATCTAAATGGTAGATCTCAATCACTCATTATGTTATGTTTGATAATGCAATGTCAGACACACTCCCAGTTCTATCTGGTGTTCCACAAGGTAGCATCTTAGGTCCACTATTATTCATTTTATACGTAAATGACATCCCAGACACTGTCAACCACTCACACTGCTATCTCTTTGCAGATGATGCGAAATTATTGAAAGTAATAAAATCTACTTCAGATCACAATGAACTTCAAGAAGATTTATCAGCTATCAGTTCGTGGTGCGAACAGTGGAACCTTAGTCTAAATCATAAAAAATGCAGTGCTGTTCATTTTTCGACAAAGTCCTCGCAACAATCTAACATGTATACTATAGGTGAATGTTTTATGGAATCTCAGCGTGATTTGGGTGTAATAGTTTCAGGTACCCTATCTTGGAGTCAGCAGTGTGATACTGTCTGCTCCAAAGCATATAGAGCTCTTTATGTACTACGCAGAAACGTGCATACAACATCATCGATAAGTATCAAAAAACAACTATAATTTATCTCTTGCTAGTCAAATCTTCAACCAGCTACTGTTGTCAACACTGGAGGCCTCAACTTTGTAAAAACATACAGTCAGAAAGAATTCAGAGAAATGTTTACCGGCAGACTGGAGTTCTGTAAAAACACATCCTGTCTGAATCACAGATGATAGTCTGGTTTGTATCTGTCCTAGCTTAAATAATTATAGTACTGCAAGGAGATGTTTATTGATGTATCAGAACTGTATTTTAAATACACAACTGTAACTTTATGCTGCTCAAAGCACATGCATGGCCAGAAATATTCACAATGTCACGCCCTACAATACCAACTGCTCCTGTAAGACAAGGGGTGGTTGGAGCTTGTTTTGAAAGAGTTTGAAGGTATTTGCATGCTACAGATTTACACTATAATTATCGCCAATTCTTGACTCACTGTTTACTGTCATGAACCTGAATCAGTTGTGGTGTGTATGTATTAAACCTGTTTTTTTACCCCAAATGTAAGACAGGGACTTGCTCAATTGTACGGAAGGGTTAGAAGGTATAGACTACTTAATTGAGTTATAGTCATCATGTTGGCATATTACTTAATTTTCATCTCCTTTTTATTAGTGCTGAAACAAAGCTGAAAACCGTCTAACGATTATGCTTCCACTAGCAAGGTCAGGAAACGCCTCAGCTACAGTGAGCCCAGGCAAAGAGTAAGTTTATGAGATAAAAGTAGCTATCAGTAGCCATGAAACGGAGTCTTAACTTGTATATATAACTGTGTATAAATGTCCCATGAAGTCTGTTCCCGTGTCTCTAACTGCGCATGGTGATGGTGGTGCGCATAATGATAATGTTAGTGCCCATACTGCCATAGTGGAAAATTCTGGCACAGACTCTGATGTTGTGAGTTGGCCATGATTGTGTTCCATGCCATTCATTGCTGTATTATTATTTGTATGCATGGGCAGACTATAGGAGTTGAGTCACCGCTTCAAACAGTAAGTTGCACATAAGCTTAGTAAATGCATGTGTATACATATAAGTTAATTGATAGCAGCATTAAACGATCCACAGAATTCAAGTTATGGCAGCTGAAAGATTCCCAAAATCATTAATTAAACGGAGGGGGGGAGGGGGGGGGGTGTCTTTCAACAGCCATAACTTCAGTACAGTTGACCCGATGTCAACATTTTTATGATTTTCTGAAAGCTTAGAAAATTACCTTTCAAACGATGTGTTTTGATCCAAAATTTCATTGGGGCCTAATTTGTCATTTTTCGGCCTCGGACCATGGGCTATAATCCATGGTATCACCAATTAATTGGCAAATACTTTTATCTCTCGAATATTAACTTTGATGGTACCATTTGAAAGGTCTCTTTCTAAGCTTTCAGAAAAACCTAAAATATTTGATTTTCGATACACAGAATTCAAGTTATGGCAGCTGAAAGATTCCCAAAATCATTAATTAAACGGAAGGGGGGGGGTGTCTTTCAACAGCCATAACTTCAGTACAATGAAATAGTTTTGCGTTCCCGTGAGTGGGTTCAATTCACCAGCAATAGTTTTCCGTTCCTGTGAGTGGGGTCAAATTCCAAATTGGAAAATATTTTTAACTCTCGATATCAACTTTGATGGTACCATTTGAAAGGTCTCTTTCCAAGCTTTCAGCTAAAAAAATTAATGTTAGATTTTCGATCCACAGAATTTAAGTTATGGCAGCTGAAAGATTCCCAAAATCATTAATTAAACGGAGGGGGGGTGTCTTTCAACAGCCATAACTTCAGTACAGTTGATCCGATGTCAAAATTTTTATGATTTTTTGAAAGCTTAGAAAATTACCTTTCAAACGATGTGTTTCGATCCAAAATTTCATTGGGGCCCCTTAATTGTCACTTTTCGGCCTCAGACCATGGGCTATATATAAAATCCATGGTATCGCCAAATTGGCAAATACTTTATGTCTCGAATATCAACTTTGATGGTACCTTTTGAAAGGTCTCTTTCTAAGCTTTCAGAAAAACCTAAAATTTTTGATTTTTGATCAAGTTATGGCAGCTGAAAGATTCCCAAAATCATTAATTAAACGGAGGGGGGGGGGGGGGTCTTTCAACAGCCATAACTTCAGTACAATGAATTCCTTCCTGTAAGTGGGTTCAATTCACTAGCAATAGTTTTAAGATCCGATGAGTATCATTATATTAATTTTTGCACAACAATATCATTAAACGTTAAAAAAAGTGTTCATTCAGCGATAGTTTAGTTTTTAGCAGCAGCTGGTAGTAGCATGTCTGATGACTTGATTGACCCATCTGAGCTGACACTGGAGCCACAATGGGACGAATCAGCAGCGTCCAATGAGATGACAGTATGATCATTGACTGGAGTGCCTGGTAGATTGACCTCGAGCATCTTGACTGGCCCTCCAGATGGCTTATCTGTTGTCATAGTTACAGTGGTGGGTGGTTGTTCAGGTGTTGGGGACACGTTGTCTGTTGATAACACTTCGTCCTCTATAGGCACTACACACACATCCTCTCTGTGTGGGGGTGTGGGCGGGGTACATGCATGTTATAGCCGTGAGAGGAATAATAATAACCTTATCTGATGTTGTAGAGATGTTTGTGGCTCCTCATTCTCATCAGCCACTATAAGAGAGGGAGATGTTAGTACACGCCCACACACACACTAGTGCCTGGCTACCTTGCTGTAACTCAGGGCCAGTATCTATCTTGTCCTCTAGCTGGTAGCCATTGAGTGCTTGCAAGAGTGGCACACACTGGAACCCAGGAGTGGAGTACTGACAGGAGAGAGAAGAGGATAAACAATCGACGCTGCACAATAGGTCACTGGCCAACAAACATAATACTTTGTATACCTTAGGGTTTCCAGTAGCTTCATCATCATCCAGCGGGAGGTCAGGGTCCAATGGCTCTAATGCTTGTATCTGCAGCAGAGCTCTGAATGCTGTACACACCACGCAGTCATAATCAGAGTCAGCTAGTATATCTGTAGGTACTCACGTGCTCTGCAGATGGGGCAGTTGCTTGACTGGTAGCGCAGGTTAGCCGCTATTAGGAGGAGTGACAGTTCAAAGTTTAACAGTAAATATATATTGATAATACTCACCACAGCTGTTACACAGACAGAGATGTCGGCATGGCAACAAGATGGTGTCTCGTGTGTCAGTGATACAGATGACGCACTCTGCACCCAAATCCTCCTCAATATCAGAGTCACTGTCATCTCCATCTTCCTTAGCTTTGTTCTCCAGTCCATACACCTCTTGAAGCAAGTACTCCACACCGTCCACCTAGCAGGGAGGGAGGAGTAGCTACTGCTAGATTGATCCAAATTCATTTTATAATGAAAGGTTAAAAGGACCCCGTTCAGATGGTATGCTCAATTCGTATGGGCCATAATTTCCCATTTTCAAGAGAATACCATCCATGGTGGGTTATATAATAGCCCATGGTTTTTTGTCAAAACAGGCCTGCAATAGACTTTTGATATTTAAATGTGTATCATCTGAAAGGCCTATCTCTAAGCTTTCAGAAAATCATATGTGATAAAGTTATGGCCGTTCAAAGATGCTCGCTGGGTATTTTGTATATTGTATATTGAGAGTAGTAGAGTTGGCATTGGGTGGGCTGACTTACTAGTAACTTCTGCTTGAGTACTTTGAGAGAGTAGTTGTTGGAACTGTTGGCCTGCTCGATACTGCACATGGTCAACTGAGCCTGCTGCACATTGTCTGTGTGTGGGTGTGTGTACAATCCAAGGTACATGCAAGAGTGGGTGGGGCTTACTGAGGTCAGAGGTCGTCTGCATTAGAATAACAAGTGGAAATCTGTGTTGATCATTCTCAGGGTCATAGGTCAACTTGTCCGAGTCCATATCCGATGGTGTCACTATATAATCACTCTGTTGGAACTGTTGGTCAGAGCCAGAGGAATAACGAAAAGTTCGGGAAATTATTACATCTTCGTCAGAAACGTTGAGACTGGATAAATAGAAACAGTTCACATTGAAACAGTACTGGAGGTTATAGCTCACTCCTTGTTGAGCTGTGAGAGGGTAACACTGTCAGGCAAGCCTTGCATGACAGTGAAGGAACAGTCCACATCACAATCAAACATGAACTGGAGTGTATACTGACCCTCAGTCCTGCAGTATATAATCAGAGTAGAGCATGATAAGCAATGTTCAACAACAGCAGCTAATACAAACATGTACACTCATTGAGTGAAGCAGCAACTCATTCTTCACCTGACTAACTTGATACTCTCCCTCTGCAGGTTAATGAGACTCCTCAGACAAGCCACTGGCTGACTCTTACCAGGCTGCTTGTAGGGGAACTGCACAGTGTGTGTGTGGGAGTGTGGAGGGGGACTAACGTACAGGTGTGTGTGTGTGGGGGGGGAGACTAACGTACAGTGGTGGGTTTAGAGGGGAGGTAGTTGAGATCAGGAAGGTCTCCAAACAGGAACAACTCCGGTTCTCCACTTGCAAACTTGCGGTGGCCAAGATAATAATGCGATGAGAAATAGTGGCCACCTACACAGTTACAAGTGTGTGTGTGTGTGTGTGTGTGCATGACGTGACTTCCTTGCTACAACCAAACATGGTCGAGTACAGTAACAACAAAGAAGGTCTCTTTCTCTCTCTCTTATGGAGGAGAAGTAGCATTACACAGGTTACTACCAGTACACAGGCCACAGTATAAATACCTCTAACTTTATAAATACAAGTACTAGCTCTGAGCATGTGTTGTTATAGTAGGCTCACCATCTTCTGGAGGATGTTTGTAACTGTTGGTTTGTCCCGACCTCCTGGTGGTGGACACTTGGTTCCTGCTAGCAGAGGTACCCATCACTAACTAGTTGTAGAATATCGAGCACACAGTTATAAAGTTGTACAATGAATTCTTCTGTGACTCTCGGACTGACTTGTTTACTTGTTTACTGAGGATGTCACGTGGAGCCTTTGCATGTGGGGGCGGGCTTCCTTATTTCAGACCGAATGTTCTCTAATGTACTCAATACCAGAGTAACTAATCAAATAAGTGGGCGTGACTACTCAAAGTAAAAGTGATTGTTGTCGTCAAGTACAGTATAGTAAGAACTGCTTCGTGTTTACTTTTGCTGATGAAAATAACCCACTGACGAAATAATATAGAGTACTTTAAAGGATGGCAGTTGATGTAATGCACGTATCTGCGAGTGAAGGATTTGCTAAGATGGCCTTTGGTGGTAGTGAGACCACACAGCTCACAGAGACAGTAGGATCAGGAGGAGAAGAATCTAGTAGCAGCTCTGGTGGGTCTAGTCTGAGCAGCTCTCTCCTGGACCTCTCTCTCTCTGCTGACCATGGCAGGTTGGCTGTGGACCAGCTTAACTCCACTAGGAAGCAACTTGAGCAGGAGATAGATGTAAGTGTGTAGTCACTATGCATGGTGGTTATGTTGTCTGTACTATAGCATTTGGTGGGAGAGATCAGTCGCATTGGAGAGGACATGAGCTGTACAGCAGAGTATGAACAAGTTCTACAAGACAGGTACGTAGAATCATTATTCGTATAGTTTCAAAGTTAGAGAGTAATTGAATATGTAATAATCACTGAGCCTTATCCAAGTCGTGTTGAGCTGTGTAAACAATCGTTCATTGATTGCTATAGCCTGTGTGGGAGCAAGTGACCCATTACTGACCTCTCAATGGCACTCAGCTACACCCATTAGTGTCTAGTCTGCACTCACTCACTCAGAGAATGCAGGACCCACCCACCCCACCCAACCTAGCCACACACCCAACCTAGCCACACACACAAACACACACACACACACACAAACACACAGTGATGAAGATATGACCAAGAAGCAACTTCGAAGAGGCCGTAAACAGTTCAACAGCAAGCCTTCAGAGGTGAGCTAGTCATTCATGTGGTTAGGGGAAACCTTATAGTGTCAGCTATCATCTTCCATCATGAGACTGCTATTGTAGTGTAGGGGGCCACCTACCACTGACGAGTCTGAGATTAGATCCTGGGATGCTTATCAGCTATCTTGTTGACATTGTGTGTATGTGGCTAATAAGGTCTCTCCGTGTTCAGGGGATCAAGTATTTGGTTGAGAAGGGACTACTGAATCAAACTCCAGAAGATGTTGCTCTCTTTCTGTTTGTCAATGATCAGTTGGATAAGGGCTCAGTGGGCGAATATCTGGGGGAGGGGTAAGCACACACACACACACACACACACACACACACACACACACACACACACACACACACACACACACACACACACACACACACACTAATGTCCTACTACCATTCTTACAGGAAGCAGTTCAACATAACAGTACTCCATCAGTTTGTGAGCCTACACAAGTTCCATGGGCTGGACTTGGTCGCTGCTCTAAGGTACTCCCCACTAACTCTCATTCTGGCTAGTCTAGTCACCACTCTGTGTGCGTGTGCTAGTCTGGTCACCACTCTCTCTGTGTAGGGCGTTCCTTGGAAGCTTTACCCTGCCAGGGGAGGCACAAAAGATTGACAGGATGATGGAATCGTTTGCACAGAGATTTTGTCAATGCAACCCAGGATTGTTCGAAACCACAGGTGAGCTGATAATATATGCATTGCCTGGTACTATTGCCATCACTGGCTTCCCTCCAGATGCTTGCTACATTCTCAGCTTCTCAACAATCATGCTCAACACAAGTCTACACAACCCCAATGTCAAGCAAAAGGTGTGTGTTTGTGTGTGTTTGTGTGTGCGTGTGTGTGTGTGCGTGTGTGTGTAAGCTTTGTCCCCTTATGGCATAGGACCTAAATCATCACTCTCTTGTTATTCCTTAGCCCACCATCGAAACCTTCATATCCATGAACAGAAATGTCAACAATGGCAAGGACTTTCCTGCAGATATGCTACAAGTCAGTGTATGCATGGCTAGTGTTTTGCTACTTGTGTTATGATAATCTAGCCTGCGTGTGTACCATACGCTAGTGTCCACGTGTGCTATACACTGCATTCCTGTCAGCTACCACCATGTCTCCATACAGGGTCTCTATGCCTCCATTCGGTCCTCACCATTCATATACCACCATGGCGTGGATGATCTAACTGAAGTGTTCTTCAATCCTGACCATGAAGGCTACCTCGTCAAAGAAGGTACATTAATCACCATGGCAATGTTGCAATTGTATGATTGCTTGTATTGTGTGTAGGTGGTAAACACAAGAGTTGGCGCAAGCGTTGGTTTGTACTTACTGACAACTGTCTCTATTATTTCAAGTCCCCGTCTGACAAGGAACCGCGTGGAATCATTCCTCTGGAGAACCTAGATGTCAGAGAGTGTCCAGAAGTCAAGAAAAACGTAAGTGAGAGCTGCACTAATACTAAGATATTCATTCCATTTCTGATATGCAGCATTGCTTTGAGATCTGCATGAGTGAGAAGTTACGGCGTGGCACTATCAAAGCTTGTAAGACCAATGCTGATGGTAAGGTAGTGGTGGGGCATCACATGAACTATAGAATACAAGCAGAGAATGCTCGTGAAATGGAGGAATGGATGAAACGTATTCAAGCTTCTATTAGTAGGAACCCATTTCTGGAGATGCTACAAGATAAGAGACAGAGAGCCTCAAAGACTGGTCCTGTGGGAATGTGAACACTATCTGTGCGTGTGTGTGATATGTTGTGTATGTTATGAGTAAACTGTGTGTAGAAATGAAAGCTTACACTGATATCCATAGTGCGCATGCGTAAACAATAATTACGTCATGTATGCCGACCTTTACCGTAAATATAATTACTAGAAAGGGGGCGTGTCATAAGTCGACCTTTACCAGCCAAACAAAGACAAGGGGGCGTGGTAGGTTAGCTATTGTAAACTTTTGGCTTGACTTGTCTGGCTTGCTCTAGATCCTCACAAGACAAGACAATATGGCTGTATCAGGAGCAGTAGGTGAGTGCTGGTATTAGAGCCACCCTACCTCACGCACCCCCTCCCCTGTATGCTGCAGGCAGTGTGCCTGGCTACTATAGAGAAGTGTTTGTGTCCATGTGTCCCTCTGGTAGCTCCGGTCGTGAGGGCTCTAGCAGTAGGGTACCTAGAGAGATATGGCTCAAGTGTGCTACCACAGCCTCCCTGCCCCAGACAACCCTCAACCAGGTATGCCTGCACACACACTACATACTGGACCCACTCTGTCCTCTGCAGATATGGACACTATGTGACTCTGGGGAGATTGGATCCTTGAATCGTGATGGACTCTACAAATCACTTGCTCTGTTAGCGATCGCTCAGCAGGGCAAAGCTGTTGACAAGAGCAGTCTGTCCACACTTGACACTTCAGGTGCTCTTCTATTGACTGCACCTGTACACACCATTATCACACAGCTCGTGACTATGTAATCATCAGTTGTCACCTTGTAACCAGCTGTATGTAACTCTTGCAGAGATGCCTGTGCCAGTGTTAGGTCCTACTAGTGAGCTAGCAGACATTTCTCTCTCCCTGATCAAAGGAGAAGGGGCAGTTAAACTATTACTAAGTTACGACGATATCAAGGCAATGGATGATGTTTCAGTTACTCTCATTCCTGAGAAGAAAGGAATGGTTTTCAAGCACGTAGAGTACCTCGTGGAGAGCAAGGTGTGTTGTATAGCTCTATTGTTGGCCTAGTTAATACTTGTATTCAACTCTTGTGTTGTCAGGAGCTCCAGTCTTCTGTGCGGAGACGTTATAGAGACTTTGAGGCTTTCTATGACATTCTCATAGTCGTGTATCCATACAGACTGGTCCCCAAGATGCCTCCTAAGAAGCTGATGTCCAGTAAGCTATAGTCCCTTGTTGAGATGTGCTAATACGTGCTCTCCTATAATAGCTGCTGCAGCCTTTATAGAGCAACGTCGTCGTGCTCTCAAGAGATTCCTCACGCTGGTGGTACGTCATCCAGTCCTCTCAGAGGATGAAGCTGTCAAGTTCTTCCTGACTGCCGGTGGAAACGAGGTGGGGGCGCGTATTAAAGACAGGTTCAAGAGTGCCTTAGAGGAGTACAACACTCACCCTCAGGCTGAAACAGCAGAGGCAAGTCCACTATCTGTAATCACTAGAGCCAGTAGTTGGAACTTTGATCTGAGCATATCATGTGATAGGGTATTGTCTAGAGCTACAGAATGCATTGAAATTGATTGAAGTTATGGCCTCGATTTTCAAAATCCCCGAACCATTGATTAAATCTTTCAACAGCCATAACTTCAGTACAGTTGATCCGGTGTCAACATTTTTATGATTTTCTGAAAGCTTAGAAAATTACCTTTCAAACGATGCGTTTCAATCCAAAGTTTCATTGGGGCCCTAATTTGTCATTTTTCGGCCTCGGACCATGGGCTATAATCCATGGTATCACCAAAGTGGCAAATACTTTTATCTCTCGAATATCAACTTTGATGGTACCACTTGAAAGGTTTCTTTCTAAGCTTTCAGAAAAACCTAAAATTTTGAATTTTCAATCCACAGAATTCAAGTTATGGCAGCTGAAAGATTCTCAAAATCATTAATTAAACGGAGGGGGGGGGGTGTCTTTCAACAGCCATAACTTCAGTAAAGTTGATCTGATGTCAACATTTTTATGATTTTCTGAAAGCTTAGAAAATTACCTTTCAAACGATGTGTTTCAATCCAAAGTTTCATTAGGGCACCTATAATTTGTCATTTTTCGGCCTCGGACCATGGGCTATATATAATCCATGGTATCACCAAGGGCGTATACAGAGAAGAGGGCATGCAACTCGCCCCATTCTCAGAATCATCCGACTTCGTATTGAGCTATTTTTAGAACTGCCCACAAAAACGCCCACGCGTAACCTTTGACCGCACAAGGTAAATCAAAGTATTTTTTATATCTGTGCCAGCTAGCTAGCTCGATTGCAGCATAGTAAAACTAGTTCTCAGCAGCAGTATGGCTTGTACTAGCAGTGTCAAAGGCAAAGGCAAACCATCCAACAGTTGCAACTCCAAGAAGATGAAACCTACAGGGTGTCATACAGGGGGGGGGGAAAGGGGGGATATCCCCCCCCTAGCTCCAATTTCCCCCCCCCTTTCAATTATGACTGAGTGTCCATTGCTGGGTATTGAAATAACAGTTGACCTTTTTTTAGCAACATTTTCTGGTTACTTTTCTCATTTCCCCCCTCTACTTCAAAATCCTGTATGACACCCTGACCTAGGTACAATAATCTGTCTTCCTGAGTCTCTGGTACTTCTTAACAATGCGCCCAGCACTCAATTTCATGCTCGAAGGGGTTGTCTTGGACCTGGCTGGACTAGGACTGGTCATGACACTTCTCTAAAATAATACTGCACTGTTAGCTAGCTAGCTAGGCAGCTCTGATGTACACACCCATAATTATAACTCCGTAAACAACACCGCCCACTTGTTCACGTCCGTATACTGGATTCTATTTTTAGCATATCCGGTCTCTGATACGAAGTCGGATGAGTACGTAGGATACATAGTGAGTTGCATGCCCTCTTCTCTGTATACGCCCTTGGTATCACCAAAGTGGCAAATACTTTTATCTCTCGAATATCAACTTTGATGGTACCATTTGAAAGGTCTCTTTCTAAGCTTTCAGAAAAACCTAAAATTTTTAATATTCGATCCACAGAATTCAAGTTATGGCAGCTGAATGATTCCCAAAATCATTAATTAAACGGAGGGGGGGAGGGGGGGGGGGGTGTCTTTCAACAGCCATAACTTCAGTACAGTTGATCTGATGTCAACATTTTTATGATTTTCTGAAAGCTTAGAAAATTACCTTTCAAACGATGTGTTTCAATCCAAAGTTTCATTGGGGCCCTAATTTGTCATTTTTCGGCGTCGGACCATGGTATCACCAAAGTGGCAAATACTTTTATCTCTCAAATGTGAACTTTGATGGTACCATTTGAAAGGTCTCTTTCTAAGCTTTCAGAAAATCAGAAAATCGGATCCATAGAATTCAAGTTACGGCAGCTGAAAGAGTCCCCAAACCATTAAGTAAACTGAGAGGGGTGTAATTGAACTACAGCCATCACTGTTTATCCCCCTGTCAAAATTGTTCTGATTTTTTGACAGCTTAGAAAGATACCTTACACTACTAGAAAAACATTTGCAATGTATACTAGGATTGGCCGGGGAAATACCAAAAAATGTGGAAACAATAAATCTGGCGAGATCAATCTGTTACAAGTCAACGTCATTCATAATTATGTACTTTAGAATTTTACCGCTGGTAGTTTTTCCAGGCTAATTGCTAGTTTTCCCGCTAAGTGTATAATTCTCTTACAGGAGTTAGTCAGTGAAGAGACGAGGATAAAGTTTGAGAGAGTACAAGAGCAAATCTCTCTCATGCACAAGTTGGTATCGTCCATGCTCTCAGTGGCACACAATATGGAGTCCCGTTCTCTAGCCTTTGGTTCTGACATGAAGACGTTCGCCTCCAATATGATGTGAGCTTATTTAAGTTAGCTCAATGCTGCTATGGCTAGCTCATGTGTTGACGTAATATTGTCTGCAGGACCCTCTCCAGTGATAGTGTTCTCATGAGCTCTTGGACCTCAGGTTCTGATGATAAATGGACCCACTTGCAGCGGGATTGCCATTCCCTCTCTGGGATGTTCAACACTCTCTCTGAGACTGCCCACAGTCAGGGAGTGAGAGAGACCTCTGGGTTCACAGAGAGTGTGAATCTGTTCTTAGATCTCATCAGTTCTTATCAGGATCTGTGTGATCGACGGGATCGTACTGTGCACAGGAAGCATCAGAAGGCATTGGCTAAAGTACACACTCTGGTCAACTATAAAGAGAGGAGGGAGGCATTGGGCAAGCAAATAGTGAGTACACTGTGTTGTTAATCTGTGTACTAATAATTACTGTGCTTTGTGTGGAGTGAAGTACTTACCACACACACACACACACACACACACACACACACACACACGTACACACACACACACACACACACACATACACACACGTGTACACACACACACACGCGCGCGCGCACACACACACACACACACACACACACAGTCTGAGAAGGATGATGGTCGCATTATCAAGGTGAGCAATGCACCCCCTCAATCCCCCACCTAGTACCCCCACCCCCTCAATTCCCCACCCAGTACCCCACCCCCTCAATCCCCACAGAGAGATGATGATCTCCTAGAGATAGAGAAGAGGAACTTCTTCTCCTTATTCTGTCTTGATCAGGAGGCCCAGCTCATCCACGTCAACCTCTCCCAACTCAGTGAGATATTCAAGCATCTAGTACACACTCAAGTCAAGGGACAAACAGAGGTTTGCTTATAACCCTGGTTCTGCATGTGCTTTATCTAACAAGCCCCTCCCCCTTGCAGTATCTAGCGTGTTGGGATGAGATCAAAGGAGTAGTGGATGGGATGGGAGGCACTGGAATACACTCTCCCACACACACTTCACCAGAAGCCAGTCTCAAGACAAGGGAACATTCTAGATCACCGTTCATGTAAAAACATATTAAAATTACCAGAGACAAAGTCTATATCATGTGTGTGCGTAGTAATGTGTCTAGAGAGAGTTCATAGGTCAATGTTGTGTCTATTCCTTTGTGAGTTTATATTCGTCTGTTTATAATAATTGTTCAACTTGTTCAATCGTCATATGGGAATAGTTTGACAGGCAATGGCCACACCAACTCTGCAGAGGAGATAAATGTAACCATAATTATTATTAGAGTCTAGCTTGCCTCTGTCTAATAGGATGTGTGTGGGTGTGTTGTATCTTGTGAGGAACTCTGCAGGACTGTTGAGATCCGAGCACACAAGGTAGTATTCTAATATATCTGCAAGTGAGGGGGGGGGGGCGTAATGCAAGACACAGGAGGTTGCAAATACTTGCCTTGTTGTAACAGGAACTGGGGCACTTTACTAGTCAAGGAGTCCATTGTAGCCTTCAACTGGTGCTGTAGAATACACACACAAGTACTCTCCCTATCATGATAATAGTTATCATTACCTGTGTGAGCTTGGACAAGTGCACTCCAAGCTTATACAGCTTCTCCAGACTTCCAGCAACCTGTAGTAGTGTATACAGTGACCCCCCACCCTGTAGTAGTGTATACAGTGACCCCCCACCCTGTAGTAGTGTATACAGTGACCCCCACCCCACACCTCACACTCACTGTTATCTCGAGGGTGTCTTGTGTAGTATATTGCTCTCCCTTAGCCAGGGCTGGTAGACTCAGCACTCTGACTGCCCACTGTGGGTACAGTCTCTGTTGGATGTGTGGAGAGAAGCTCACTACACGAGACGAGGACAACAGCTCACTAGGAGAGAGGAAGTGTGTTCATGTCCTATCATTACTAGCTCTGTCTCACTGGTTAGAGTGGAGGTCTTGGATGACATCAATGAGAACCTCCCAGGGAGCCTCTATCAGATGCAGGCAATGCTGGGGGTAAACGAGCAGGAGTCCAGTTGGACCCTCCCCTTGATACTTGGCCTGGCACGTCTTGAATATACGCTCATAGTGCTCTGTATGTGGGCGTGTTGTGTGAGGTGTGAGAGGTGTGTGGGTGACTCACGTCCAATATCCCTCTTGTCAACGAGATGGGGAGATATTCTAGATATACACACAGCACAGTGGACCACTTGCTTCTATAAGGCAAGAATGGGAGGATAGTACAAGCTATGCACGATATAACTCACTCTGTTGTCCGCTCTCATCTTATCCAGGAGGTCTTGTAAAGCGGAGCTCCTGCCGGCAGCCATTGTTAGTCTGTAGCCAAGCAACTGCTCACTGGGTACCAATCGTCAGTTCCCTGCAGCAAGATGCGGCTAATTAGTGAGTGTTGCGGCTAATTAACGAGACAAGGAGCTAGTGATGAAGAGAAAATCTTGTCTCATGAGTAGTTCTATCTCAGACTCTCTGAGCCCCTCTGTCAGCAAGAGAGCCAAGGAAGGCAAGGCCAGTGAGTATCCTCCCACCAATAGTCTATAGATGCATTATTGTGTGCTCTGCTGCAGACATCAGCTCTGGTTTGGAGCACCTTTGGTCTCTCTTCCCTACACAAGTGTTCCTCCTTCCTCCCATCGCACTCCGCCATCAGCTCTACTCTCTACACACTGACAGAACTGCAGTCGATAGACAAGTGGTGTGTGTGTTCATAGTGTTACTGTTGTATCGAGGTATAGTTCGTGCATAGACTACTATCTATGGTTCGTGTGTGTTGCATCATAGCATTTATATTCAGCAGTTGTCCCATCTTAGATATTGCATAATTATCTGAGTAGTTAGTATATTTGTGCTGTACCCGCCTGTACTCTATAAGGTCTCCTTAGAGCCACTGAACATTGTGTCTACTCTACTGTATAGTTGAGTGTGTATGCAGGAGGCTCTGAGAGAGTCTGGGGTTGTGAGACTGCTCAAGTTAGGAGCATCAGAGGAGGATTATTGTCTCATCAGATCTCAACAATACTGTGACTACCTACAGAGCTGTCTAGGGGAGGGTGGGCTAGGTACAAAGGTCACAGAGTCATTGCTAAAGAATTGTCATGATGTCAGTGTGACCAACGAAAGACTGACAGAGCTTAAGTTCAGCAATGAGGACATTTCGTAAGTTGTGTTAAGTTGTGTGCTAATTATTGATTCCTGGCCCAATACAGTGGCCTGGTGAGCAGAGGAGTGCTTCTGGTTAGGGACGTTGACACTGGACGGAGCTGGTGGTGTGGAGTGCCAGGGGTGAGCCCCTTTATTAGGAGCTTAACAAGAGGACGAAGTATGCTACAGCAAATCATTGGGAGGTCCAGATTCAAAGAGATGCTTCGTAGAGATGTGTTGAGTAAAAGGATGACTGTATCTAAACTACCAATAGAGTACCACATCCACGATCTGGTGGGAGGGGATCTGCTGGAGAGGTGAGTACGGTATTGCTATTATTATACTGTCCATGCTTATACATACACAGAGTGGAGACCACCTCAGGAGATCTACTCAGACTGACAGATGCTACTCACTGATCATGACCCCACAAGCTATATCAACTGTATCAGAACTTTTCATTCTTCATAATTATTTTGTGTTCATTCAATTTTTGATTAAGTTGTTTGGCAGCGTTTTACAATAGTACAAAATAAATAATAGCATAAAGGTGTTGGGGGTAGATACAAGTATGTCAGTACAAGTACAGAGCTAGAGATTGTCTAAGTCTTCTGCTAGTCTACAAGTGTCCACACACTGTCTGCAACACCGGCTCTCTAGTGACAGTGGTGGAGTGACATTTGAACCAACATCAATGCTCCGAGAAGGCACCACCTCATAGTCATGGCAGCGACAAAGCTCTGAGAGGGGGGAGTAACGATAGGGGAGAGTGTGCCATGAGTGGGCGTGTGGGGGAGAGTCCAGCGAACTAGCAGACAACCAGATAGGTAGACTGCCACGGTGACTTTTAACCTCCCATGGACGAGCATCAGAGCAGTATCCAGAGTCAATGGATGCAAACACTCGATTGGTTGAGGGTGAGGAGAGAGGGGACCGTCTCTTGAGGTGTGATGGGAGTGTGTGGGCGTGGTGTGAGGGTGGTGTGTGGGTATGTTGTGAGGGTCTTAGGGTGGTGGGTGGTGTAGTGGTAGGGGCCAGTGAGTCGATGAGGTAGTATGTAGTGAACCAGCTTGCTTGAACTTTGACCCCATTCTCTAGATAGTGAAGTCTTGTTCTCTCTTGATGTAGCATACATCGATACACATACTGTGCTGTCTTGATCCCATCCGCCCACCTACAGCAGCGGAGGGTAGCAAAGGATGACAAGTTGATTATGTACTTGAGGAGTATGATGTATTCATGTAAAGAAAAGTCCCTATGAGGGAATCGAACCTACGCCTTATTTATCATATGATCTACTAAGCCACCACCCTAACCACTAAGCCACACCTACTCTTCCCCACATCACATCTATTTATGCCAGATATTGTCTTTACAGTGCAATCATTTAGCTACAGTGTACACAGTACTTGAAGGGTTTTACATAGGGGACTATATACACTTACAGTTGGCAGGTCCAAGCATTGGCTGCCTTGAGGTTGAGCACCTTACACACAGTAAATGCAGTGTCTCTAATGACTAGGGACACACTCTTGAGAGGCTCATACACTCCTGCAATAGATAGGAGGAAATGGTAACTGAATGGATCACCTACACAGCCCCAGGGATTCTACAGTAACACTACATGAAACAGAAAGTACACCACAGACTGACAGAACACATCAATACTAAGGAGCAATACTAAGCAAAGCCAGATAACAACATGGTGACGTACCATAGCGTGTGTGTGAGGTGAAGCCTTTCCTTAGCTCCACATTGAGCAAGTCCACTGTCTCTTTTATACCTGCAGCAAACCAGTGTATATGAACCTGGGCCTGCTCTAAATCCCTCACACAACACACACCTAATGCAGTCCAGTGTATATGAACCTGGGCCTGCTCTAAATCCCCACACAAACACACACCTAATGCAGTCCAGTGTATATGAACCTGGGCCTGCTCTAAATCCCTCACACAACACACATACCTAATGCAGTCCAGTGTATATGAACCTGGGCCTGCTCTAAATCCCTCACACAACACACATACCTAATGCAGTCCAGTGTATATGAACCTGGGCCTGCTCTAAATCCCTCACACAACACACATACCTAATGCAGTCCAGTGTATATGAACCTGGGCCTGCTCTAAATCCCTCACACAACACACATACCTAATGCAGTCCAGTGTATATGAACCTGGGCCTGCTCTAAATCCCTCACACAACACACATACCTAATGCAGTCCAGTGTATATGAACCTGGGCCTGCTCTAAATCCCTCACACAACACACTGACCTAATGCAGTCCAGTGCAGAACCAGCTCTCCAGTTGCCTCACACAGGGACAGTTGAACATCCAAGCACTCACTCACACACTCAAACACTTCTCCTATAAATTAATAACAAAAGCAAAGGCAAGAATGATGATTGTCCAAATTCAATGATTTTGAAAGCTTAAAATCAGATCCTCAAATCCCTAAGTTGGACGAACCATGATTTGCAAACTTATCTCTTTCAGACAATTATAGTAATTAGACCAATGGATTCATTAATGAATATACACAGCCGCCTCATAATAGCCTCACCATTGCTCAGTTTGTCTCTCAGCATGCTCCGGTAGTCATCACAGTGACTGCACGCTCTGCGTCTGCCCAGGCCACTGGTACTGGAGCAGTCTCTGCGATGGAAGACCTTCCCACAATAGTCACAATGACGAAGGTTGTTGAAGAGAGAGAAGGGACGTTCACACAAGCTACACATATCCACTGGTTGTTGACGAAACAGACAGGCCTCCTCCACCCAGACACACGGTACAAGCTCCTTGGGCATCTGAGGGGACACCATTGCAGTATTAATATTATTTACAAGAATTGAATGAGCTTACCTTATAATGATAGACTTATTCTTCTGCTGAGGATGTCAGGTGAAGGGCAGCTTAATGGACGCTAGCGCTATAATGGCTAGCTTCCTCGCGCGCGGTGGCTAGTGTACAGGCAGACTGCCATTAGCCGTGCATGCATTCTCCACATGCTGCAGGCAGCAGCTCCACGTGTGGGGGGAGGAACAAAGGAGAGGGGAAAACCCTAGCTAGAAAAAGCCATGGGGTGTGCATCATTAAGAATAACGTTAATTTTTAAAATTAAGTAGTTTGCAGGATTATTGTCTTGTGCATGCTTGGTATGATTTGGAGATTTGGGAGACGTATAATTCATTTTTAAAATTAAATTAAGGGTAATACTAATTTATACTGACAAAAAATTAAATCAAAGCAATTAGCTAAAAATCTGTATTAATTTAATTAATTATATAAGACAACTACAGCAGCTGCAGTCACTAGACAATGAAGACGCTCCTGTCCCTAGTCTCTGGGAGGTTGTCAATGCAGAAGGTTTCAGTGAAAGGCACACAGTTGAGGTAGACCAGGAATGCTAGCGTCTCTTGATAGAAGTAGAATAGTAGAATGAAGAGTAGAAAGAGACCCACCACTAGGGGAATCCCCACAGCAATCATGGCTATCTTGACTTTGCGTAGCACATTGTACTGGTGTTGTGAGTGTCGTGAGTCCTTGCCCACATTCTCCCAAGCTTTCTTCTCTGCCCAATATGGCACAAACACACCAGAGAGGAGGAAGCCAAACACAAGTCCTCCAATATGAGCAAAGTTGTCCACAAAAGGCAACAGACCAACCAACAGCAACGGTAGGAGTACTACTAGCAATAGTTTGAGGGCTTCTATCCACGGCCTCATGAGGTGAGGGGACTCGAATATGAGGAACACAAAGAAATAGGCCACAATACCGAGAATACTACCAGCCGGACCAGCCTGTACGTGTGTGTGTGTGTGTGTGTGTGTGTGTGTGTGTGTGTGATATGTGTGTGTGTGTGTGTGTGTGTGATATGTGTGATATGTGTGTGTGTGTGTGTGTGTGTGTGGGTACCTCAGGATAGTAGGGGACAAAGTAGGTGCTGACCATATTGCCACCGACTCCACTGAGTATGTAGATGCTGGCTGTCCTCCACCAACCTAGCCTCTTCTCAACATGACGCAGGACAAAGAAATCAAACACAAGAGATAGCAAGAGATGAATAAGTCCAGCATGAAGGAACAAGGCCAGCCACAGTCGATAGATCTGATCAGGTTGGTTGAACTCCCTGAATGGCAGTAAACCACACACCTCATTCAAGCAGTCCACCTACGGACACAGGAGGGGGTAAACACACACACACACGCAGGACAGGGGGTCTTACCTGGGAGCACAGGAAGGCATCTTGATGGAACCTTCCCTCCAGGAAACCACACACTTCTCTGGTGGTGATTGTGCATATAGCTTGTATCCCATAGCAACAAGGACGTGCTGTGACCTCACACGTCAGGTGACTCTCACTTGAGTTACCAGCAGAGCGGCATATTGGTAACCATGACAACACATCCTCCGGTACATACGAGCCAGGGAGGAGATTGGGGTTAGGGTCCAAACACGTACTGTATGAGGTCAAAGGTTAGAGTATATAAATATACAGGGTAAGTCTGTTACCGTGACGATGTTCCACAGACAGCCCTTGCACTACTGTTCTCAGAAGTGAATATAAAGTCATTAAAGCGCTCCTGTAAAGAGAAGTGAAGCACACCACACACCACACACCACACACACACCCACACCCACTCACAGAGCAAGTGACCACACTGTCAGCCTGGAAGCAACCGCCTCTATCACGACGGACACAACAACCAGAGCTGCTGTTCTCTCTCTGTCTATCTGCTTCAATCTCACGGAATAGTCTGAAGTCCCAGCGCATACACGGAGCATACAGTGCACCCAGTATAACCAGGTCTTGTTGTCTAGGTCCCGCCCACACGTTCCCCACCTCTCGCTTCATGAGGACATTGTAGTTACCATCAGACTCCAATACAGTGTCTCTAGTATCAATGAGGTCCCAAGCATAGGGGGCAAACCCATACACAGCCAGGGCAACCACCATTATCACCAACTGTACTGTCATCAACCAGTACGTGAAGAAGGGACGTCTGTGTGTGGAGTGTGTGTGTGTGTGTGTGTGTGTGTGTGTGCGTGTGTGTGTGCGTGTGCGTGTGCATGTGTGTGTGTGTGTGTGTGCGTGTGCGTGTGTGTGTGTGCGCGTTTAATATAATTACCTGAGCAAAGGCTACATATGTAAATGAAACATTGCTAACTCACTTGTGCAGTATTTGGCTGTCTAGTTTTTTCTTGTCCTCATCATTAAGACCACGATACTTGAACCTCAGTAGGAGAGTGGGCAGTCCTAGGCCACCGTAACCACGGTCATAGCCACCGTTCAAAGTAACCTTACTCCATCCTTCCTTGAATTGCTGTCCTATTTTATTTCTGCGTCTCTGCTGAGATGGTTTGTCAGAGAGCTTGTGAGATCCTTCAATTTGCCTGGCAGCTCTGGGGGGACTACTGTGTGTGGGTGAGTGTGATATGTGGAGGGGGCGGAGTGTGATATGTGATGTAGTACCTCAGAGGAGCAGAATCAGTCTCTTCAAATGGTTGTGTTTCATATGAGTCTTCTTCAGTTCCAAAGAAATCTTCGTCCAGTTCCTCCTGTGAGTATACATGTAGTAGTCACTCACTTTTACTAGTAACGAATAATGGGCCTTTGGGCTGCAGAAACTTCCTTGTAATAGTTACCTCATTTTACTATAGAATTGTATGTTTAGATACTCAGTGCGTGTGCGCAAACCTTGCCCTCAACCTAGCTAATAGTTAGATCACCTCTTTGATACTGTCCAGTGGTGCAGACAATCCATCCACTCCTTCACCATCATCCTCACTGACCTCCTCATCAGGGAAGAAGCTCTGTGGTGGAGGGGGACCACCAGCAGCTTGAGGGGGGGCGCCATGAGATTGCTGGAGGGACACACACACACACACCGATTAGGGGGATTCTGTTGACCTTAGTAACTACTTAGTATTTCACTAGCAACACAGGAATCCACTCACACTGAGCTGGCGTATGCTCTGATAGGCCACCTTCCAGAGGTCTGGTTTTAGTTGTGTCTTGATGGCTAAGTTTCGCCCAGTGCCCTTGTTATAGACTGCCCCACGCACTCCAGTGGGTGTGGTCACTATAGGACTGGCTTCTCCTGGTGTTACACGATGGATGCTGTGTCCAGTGATGCGGCGAATAGCAGCTGCATCTTTGGGAGTTAAGGAGCTCCTAATGGCCATGTCAGGCATGTCTTGGGGAGAGATGTTAGTCGTGGCGACCATTCCTTGTAGGGCCTCCCAGTGTCTCTTCTCCTCAGCAGTTGGCTCCAGTCCTACCACACGTAGCATACCACTGTAGCAGAGAGAGAGTGAGGCTATTCTGATATTAGAGGTATGGCTCACAGTTTAACAGACTCTTTGACTTTGTTCCATGTTAGGGACTCAGTCGGAGCCTTTGAGCGGCTACTCAGAACACTGGCTTGCTTCTGTAGAACTGGATCAGCCATCGCAGCCAATTCTAACACAGTAGCTCTTGATTAGAATAAACAATGGAGATAAGTGGAAAAACAAATATTAGTATGATGCTCCATACCAATTGATTTGGTAAAGGGTCATCACACACAACACATCAATACGATCCTTACCAACTCTCCTGGTAAAGGGTCATTACAGACACGGCCATAAGTCCCAAGCTAAAGTACCTCAGAGAATGGCTGATCTAGAAGGCTGCTTGCAAGCTGCGTTGGCTGAATTCAAGGCTCAGTTTGGAGGAGAGAGTCCTAGTATTGCAGTGTATGCTCCTGGCCGCGTCAATCTGATAGGCGAGCATACTGACTACAATGATGGCTTTGTCCTCCCCATGGTAAGCTCTTATAGCAGCTAGTCACTATATAACTATTCTCTCCAGGCGTTGCCATTGGTTACTGTGATTGTGGGTCGTCGTTCATCATCTAAAGAGTGTCGTCTTGTATCGAAAGCTGTGAATGACCTTTGCCCTCCGTTCCCTGTACCCGCGTACCCCCCTCCGGGGTTAGAAGAGGTCAATCTCGATGGACCACGCTGGGCACTATACGTTAAGGTAAGACGTACTCTTACTTCCCCCTCACACACACACCCACACACACACCCACCCACACACTCACACCTCACACCTCACACAGGGTGTAGTAGCACTCATGAATAAAGACGGTGGAGTGCCGGTATTTGATGCAGTCATAACGAGCTGTGTACCCCTAGGAGGGGGTGTGTCCAGCTCTGCCTCTCTGGAGGTCGCCACTTGTCTCTTTGTTGAACAACTCAAAGGTAAAGTAGTTACTAACGGCTGCATGTTAGCACACCCCCTCTCTATTGTACCGTAGGTGGGTGTGGTCTTGGGCTGGTAGACAAGGCAATGCTGTGTCAGCAGAGTGAGCATCGCTACGCTGGTAACAAGTGTGGTATTATGGACCAGTTTGTGTCAGTGATGGCACAGGAAGGCCATGCCCTCCTCATTGATTGCAGGTATGTAACTGTAATCTGATTGGATGAATGTATCGACTTGTTTCCTTAGGGATCATGCAACTGAGAACATTCCCTTGTCAGATCCTAGTCTGGTTGTCATGGTAACTGACACAGGGAAGCGTCATGAGCTCAGTGTGGGAGGAGAGTACAACAAGCGCAGAGAGAGTTGCTATTCTGCTGCTAGCAAGATGGGCGTGGCATCACTGAGACTAGCAAAGCTGGAGCAATTAGAAGGTACCTGTGTGTATAATCATGTGCCTAGAATCCCTAGGCCTAAGAGGCAACCACCGTGTACTGACCCCTAAGAGGCAACCACCATGTACTGACCCCTAAGAGGCAACCACCATGTACTGACCCCTAAGAGGCAACCACCATGTACTGACCCCTAAGAGGCAACCACCGTGTACTGACCCCTAAGAGGCAACCACCATGTACTGACCCCTAAGAGGCAACCACCATGTACTGACCAGTGCGAGCACATTACACTATAACTTGTGTATCCTCCTAGGTAGTGGACTGACTGATGTGGAGCTGAGGAGGGCACGTCATGTTATCACTGAGATAGCACGCACACAAGACGCTCGTGATGCACTCAAGAATGGTGACTATAAAACCTTTGGACATCTCATGAACCAGAGCCATGCATCACTAAGGTACACCAGAGCCATGCATCACTAAGGTACACTAAGTTGAGATGGCTACTACCTCTTATAATAAGCCCAAATTGTCCATTTTCTGACAAAAGCGTGGGCTACAAGTTCTAAATCAGGCCTGTTTGAGAGGCCATCTAATAATTGTGTTACAAATGTCCAATTTCCCCAAAAGAGAGTGTTTGTTAATGCTATTATGATATGCAGGGATGATTACGAGGTGAGTTGCTCTGAGTTGGATGAGTTGGTGGTGTTGGCTCAGACTGACTCTCGTGTGTATGGATCTCGTATGACTGGTGGAGGGTTCGGTGGGTGCACCGTCACCCTACTACCCAGGGACATTGTGGAGGAAACAAAGGAGAGAATGAAGGTACTATACCAGCGTGTGTGTGGGCTAGTATGACAAGTGCTGTACTGTTTGTTGACCTCTGACCTCTTCTCCTCGCTCACAGGCTGGTTACTCTGGGACACCAACATTTTTTGTTGCCTCTGCCAGCCCTGGCGCAGGAGTCATCACCCAGCGACTGAATGAACTCTGTACCTAGCTAGCTAAAGTGACTGAGAGACTGTATATCTGTCAGCTAGTGTATGTAGATGCTGTTGATATTTTTGTAATGTTTTTGTATACATCAATCCCGATTGTTCTTGATGATTCTAAGGCCTGTACTGATCGAGTATAGTTGCTGTTATCATCAAACCTATACAAGCTAGTATCGTATACATATTATTATTGCTTACATGTAATTATGACCACACATGCATGCGGCCGGCACGGCTGATGACATCCTTTTAGGTAAACCATAACATCATATTAGGTACGTGTGCAAATTATGTTGATAACAAATAAATTCCAGCGACAAGAACACATTGCAACACAGTACATGCAGGCACACACACATCGAGCACATTGAACACACAAACAGTCCCAATTAATTAATTATTATTACAATAATAAGAGTTCATTGAATTGTTCAGTCACTTCTTTCTGTCAGCAGAGTAGACAGTGATGAAACCATCGCTACCCCCAGCAGCCAACCACACCTACACACAGTTAATAAGATAGTAATATCACACAACGCCAGGGAGGGGGGGGGGGTTCTTACTCTGTAGGGATGGAAGGCAAGGCAGCGAGTGGGCCCAAGCTTTTGTCCCATGAAACCATCATGATATCTGATATGACTCAGCACTTCATCAGACTCGAGATTGGCTATTCTTATTCCCTGGTTCTGATTGGCTGATGCCATGAGTGGTGCTCTGGGGTGTATCTCACACACGCTAGTGTTCCCTCCCATGCTAGACAGAGTGCGTACACTCTGACTGAAGCGCGGGTCCCACACCCGCACGTCACCATCAGCACTGGCAGTCACTATAGCTCTCTCACGTGTGTATAACTGCATGTGTACATTCACCACCCAGCTCTTGTGTTCCCTCAGAGTCTGCACCAAACTACAGGAGAGACAAGGTCATTAACACATAGACTATGCATGGAGGTATTGTCCACAATCGTTTGGCAAGCTACTTTCCAGAGGCCACAATTACAGCACCTCAAGCTATTACAGTACATGTGGAGTAGTGGTAGTCACCTCTGTCCTGAGCTCTGCCTCTTATCATACAGCCTGACTGTGCCATCTCCACAGCCAGCAATGAGCAGTGACCTGTCAGCACTGTCAGAGGTGAGGCAGGTCACACAAGAGTCTGCCCCAGTGGGTATGTCCTGCACATTGACCTCCTTATGAGTGTCCCACAATCGAATGTGTCGACTATCTCCTCCTGCATAGAGTAGCCCTGTGCTCTGCTCCCACTCCACCACCATACCCGCATCTGTGTGTGTGTGTGTGTGTGTGTGTGTGTGTGTGTGTGTGTGTGTGTGTGTGTGTGTGTGTGTGTGTGTGGTGGGGGTACACAAGTAGAATAAATTGTATGTACATGTAGCTTTAGATTTGTTTACATTCCACGGCTACTGTATTCATGTGCTCAGGGATCTACTATGTTGAGCACAGAGGTATCTCACCCCCAACCATCCCTACTATGTTGAGCACAGGTATGTCACCCCCAACCATCCCTACTATGTTGAGCACAGAGGTATCTCACCCCCAACCATCCCTACTATGTTGAGCACAGGTATGTCACCCCC
The DNA here is from genome assembly GCF_963675165.1 of Halichondria panicea. Taxonomy (NCBI): domain Eukaryota; kingdom Metazoa; phylum Porifera; class Demospongiae; order Suberitida; family Halichondriidae; genus Halichondria; species Halichondria panicea. The sequence continues at coordinate 54,560 of NC_087393.1, read as the reverse complement.
AACCATCCCTACTATGTTGAGCACAGGTATGTCACCCTCCAACCATCCCTACTATGTTGAGCACAGGTATGTCACCCCCCAACCATCCCTACTATGTTGAGCACAGGTATGTCACCCCCCAACCATCCCTACTATGTTGAGCACAGGTATGTCACCCCCAACCATCCCTACTATGTTGAGCACAGGTATGTCACCCCCAACCATCCCTACTATGTTGAGCACAGGTATCTCACCCCCAACCATCCCTACTATGTTGAGCACAGGTATGTCACCCCCCAACCATCCCTACTATGTTGAGCACAGGTATGTCACCCCCCAACCATCCCTACTATGTTGAGCACAGGTATGTCACCCCCAACCATCCCTACTATGTTGAGCACAGGTATGTCACCCCCAACCATCCCTACTATGTTGAGCACAGGTATCTCACCCCCAACCATCCCTACTATGTTGAGCACAGGTATGTCACCCCCCAACCATCCCTACTATGTTGAGCACAGGTATGTCACCCCCAACCATCCCTACTATGTTGAGCACAGGTATCTCACCCCCCAACCATCCCTACTATGTTGAGCACAGGTATGTCACCCCCCAACCATCCCTACTATGTTGAGCACAGGTATGTCACCCCCCAACCATCCCTACTATGTTGAGCACAGGTATGTCACCCCCCAACCATCCCTACTATGTTGAGCACAGGTATGTCACCCCCCAACCATCCCTACTATGTTGAGCACAGGTATGTCACCCCCAACCATCCCTACTATGTTGAGCACAGGTATGTCACCCCCAACCATCCATAGGATATGAGACTTACTTCTAGATGATGGCAGCATGTCAGTGAGAGCCCTCCAGGCTGTGACTAGTTTAGGGTAAGCAGTGTTGTAGTCCTTCCACACATGCACAGCTCCATCCTCTGTGTGTGTATGACATCATATGACATCATCAACAGATCACATGACTTACCGCTACCAATGAGTAGGAACGTAATGTCGTGAGAATTAATGAACTTAGCGGAGGTGATTTGTGAGGGGGCGTTATAGTTGGAGCACATCTTGGTACCCTCCTCAATATCCCACACACTGCACAGTGGGCAAGGGGTTAAATACACACACCGGCTAGTGGGAATGGGGTTAAACGCTGGCTACTAAAGGGTTAACGTACCTCCAGCTCTGTTTGCCCATGACAGCGAGATGTGGTTGGAACGGATGGAACAACAAGAGTTGTGGAGTGCTGGTCTCCTTGCTAACAAACACCTCATCAGATAGTTTTCCCCTGGAGACAGACCTGCAGACCTCCACACAGTCCTCCCTCACGGTGTGGTTGCGTATGAACCTGAACTCCCTCTCCTGGTAGAGTACACTAGCGGGGTCACAATCCTCAGGGGGCTACACACATCATCATCATCATCATCACTGTTATTACCAATAATTATATTAAAACCTTCATGAGTGGATTGGCAAAGTACTTGCAACACCAGTCACAGAAATGAGTATCAGAACTCTTCAGATCATCGCCACCTTCGTCCTCTTCCGTCTAGTGGTGGGGATTAATTAGAATTAGAGGTGTGCATTAATTAGACTCACAATAGGCATGCCCCCACGTCCGAACACAGTCCGCCTGGCTGCCAGATGAAGCGTGGAAGAGGGTAGTGACATCGTGACAGGGCTCTGTTGACGAGGGAGGGAAATACCCGGGTCACCTCTGAACTCTTGTGTGGAGGCAGAGGTGGTTATATATGGGCGGTTTGACGGACGTAGGGAGGAGGGGCCTAGCGTGGCAGCCTTCATGTGTGGGGAAGATGGAGTACTCATCGAGTTGACCAGAGTCACTCCTATACTGCGTGCTAATGACTTCTGTCTCAGCTACAGTATGTATGAAGAGGGATATGAAATACACAAACTATTAGTATTGTAAGTACCTTATCATGTACACTGTGTACAACACATTGTGCATGCTCAGCGACCTTTGGACAGGGGTCACTTGCTAGTAACACTAGGCCCTTCCATATCTGATTGTGGACTGCCTTCCCAGGTAGTGGCGGCGGCGTTGCCCTTGGCGACCCGAAGCTCTTCTTGACCACACCCACTTCCTCTCCGCTGAAGGATGACAGAGGAGGTGAATCTATTAGAGATCCATTGGAGAGTGTAGCAGAGGTCCGTGTGGAGATCTGTCTACTAGTACCAATGGAACCACCCACTGCGGTAGGTTGCTCTGACTCAAAGGAAGTCTCCACTTCTGGGGGGTCCAATGACACATGTATCCACCCAGTAGGGGTCACAGAGGTCGTAACCCTATCACCATCACACGAGCGGAGGGCAGCTAATTGGAACTGCTTCTCATACAGTGTAATGAGACTATGCAGAGCAGACACCAACTCCTACAGCAGGGAGAGGGATAATGGGACACACACACACACACATACTTACCAGTCTGACCACAGGGCTGCCATCGTGGATAAGAGCAATGAGTTTCCTGCCCACAGCATGATCAATGGAGGAGGCTTGTTCAGAGCTACCACCCTCACAAGTGTTGAGCATGTAGGTACCCAATGAGAATACTCCAGCAGCTCTCACCTAGTGGGGGGGGGGGTTGGGGGTATCAAGCACACAACACACACACCACACACACACACTAACTCACATCTGGTATCTCATGCCATAGTAATGAGTACAACTTGTCATGTGCCGAGTCTCTCACTCCACACCAGCGTGCTGAGTCATAACGTGTCCACAATCTCCCCAAGCAAATGGCCAACCATTGCTTGAGCAACGCATTCGGTTCCTCCAGTTGAGACAGACACAGAGAGATGACATTATTCTGTAAAGCAACTTCCTGGCCCTTTGGATTATCCTTGACTACCACTGACAAGACAAACGCTGCCATTGTCCGATATTCATACTGCATGCTCTGATCAGCCAGAATCTGGATAAAGTACTTGTACCCTCCGTCTTTGATCAAGTCAGCCTGGCAAGACTGATGGAGAAAACACATAATTAAGCACACCATTGGAAAGATAATTTTGAGAGCTATTACGAGCTTTCAAGATAGCTACCAAAACTAAGTATTTGCCAATCTGGCAACACCATGGATTTATTAATCAATGGTTCAGAGACTCTTTTAGCTGCCATAACTTGAGTATCGTAGATCTAATTTCAATGATTTACGAATTTTCTGAAAGCTTAGAAAAAGACCTTTCAAATGGTGTCATCAAAGTTTATATTTGAGAGATAAACGTATTTGCCAATTTGGTCGTACCATGGATTATAGCCCATGGTCCGAGGCCGAAAAATGACAAATTAGGGCCCGGACGAAATTTTGGATTGAAACACATCATTTGAAAGGTATTTTTCTAAGCTTTCAGAAAACGATAACATTTTTGACATTGGATCAACTGTACTCAAGTTATGGCTGTTGAAAGATGTTCAACTACACCCCCACCACCTCCGTTTAATCAATCTCTTTCAGCTGCCATAACTTAAATTCAGTGGATCCAAAGTCAAAAATTTTATGATTTTCTGAAAGCTTAGAAAAAGACCTTTCAAATGGTGTCATCAAAGTTTATATTTGAGAGATAAAATTATTTACCAATTTGGCGATACCATGGATTATGCCCATGGTCTGAGGCCGAAAAATGACAAATTAGGGCCCGGACGAAATTTTGGATTGAAACACATCATTTGAAAGGTATTTTTCTAAGCTAACGATAACATTTTTGACATTGGATCAACTGTACTCAAGTTATGGCTGTTGAAAGATGTTCAACTACAACCCTCTCAAAGTTAGCTAGCTAGCTACCGACGACTGAATTGACTTGTAGCCAAGTACATTGACTCACCGGGTCTACTGCTAGGATCTTGGCCCAGATGAAGACTAGGATGGGTTGCAGCTCCTTCAGTTTACTACCCAATAGTTTGAGTACGTATGGGAAGATGCCAACATTGAGTGCAGCGTGTACAGCCCAGGGACCCAGGTCTAGGAACCTTCCCAGCAACTCCAGTGCTTGCAATCTGTGAGCCTGACTCAGCAGAAACTGTGTGTGGGGGGTAGGTGAGTACAGTACACACACTGTGGGGGGTACCTGGAGGACAATGGGGAGTTGTTGAGGGGGGGTCTGGCTTTGTGAGCAGTTGACTAGCCACACTTGAAAGGCCCCAAGCTGTTGAGCGAAGAACTGACTCGACTGTAGGGAAGAGAGAGCTGGTAACACACACACACATACAAGGAGGTACCTCATAAGGAGCCTTGTTCTCCACAAGGTCTGGTAGCTGTCGTGCAATATGGTCTAGAGCTAGGTCCCAGGCTGCCCACATTGGATGGTTGTAGGTGGAGGGGATGGCAGGATGGCTCTCTGGGGTACACTTATAGGTCCTCATGATACGCTCTGCCAATAGGAAGTTCCTAAACAGACTTGCTACCAGCAGGTCTTGACGAAACAACTTCTGGAACAAATCTGTAGTAATGGTAATAGCCTGCGCATGAGATGTTGCTCTGAACCTTTTGGTACAATGTTCCAAGCGATGGTGTCAGTGATGGCAGTGAATATCCAGTTAAGCTCTCCTAGTGGTGTACGCCGATCGTTGATTCGTCCTGGGATCCTGTGTGGGTGTGTGTGGGCGTGTGTGGGCGTGTGTGAGGGGGGCTCACTTGTCAATGATCTCCGGAGTGATCCCTGACACAAGGCACAGTTTGCCCACTCTAGAATAGCAATACCAGAGGAGAGCTGTTTTGATAGGAGTGGTCAGGCAAGCAGTGAATAGATCAGCAGGCAGTGAAGGATGCATAGGAAGGACCTCCTTAGGACCACAAGCAGCTAGCTGTATACAGCTTTCCTGTAGACCCACACAGCTATTAAAGGCAGTAGTCTGTGCAGGAGGAGAGGGGGTCACACACACGCACACACAGTGACACTGGAGTAGGGGGTCACACACACGCACACACAGTGACACTGGAGTAGGGAGTCACACGCACACACAGTGACACTGGAGTAGGGGGTCACACACACACACGCACACACAGTGACACTGGAGTAGGGGGTCACACACACGCACACACAGTGACACTGGAGTAGGTACCTCGAGGAAGAATTCACTATCCCTCTGATGAGAGAAGGCTTTGAATGACTCAAGGATCTGGCCTGCATCAAGTGGGTATGAGGTATGAGGTATGAGGTATGAGGTATGGGGTATGAGGTATGAGGTATGGGGTAGCGGGTGTACGGGATTGTAGTGCACATGCAACAGAGAAACCACAATTACGTGTCGATTGCTATATAATAATTATTCAAGCTTGCACTTAGCCTCGATCCCAGGCCGCACTTGTTCTGACGATGGGCCTGGGATCGAGTGTTTGCACATGCGCCACCTAATCCCCAGAATTTGAATAACATCGTAGTATATGCTCAGAAAGTTAACTGATTACTGCATGGCTTACCAGCGTGGGAGCAGTCATACAGGAATATGGAGGGGCTCCCCATCCAGGCTTGCAGGTCATACAGTGACAGGGGGATGTATTGAGTGTAGTTCTGTGAGACCAGTAACCAACATTGAGGGAGTTAGAATGCACTCACTTTATTGAAGACCCATATCTCTCCGTTCTGAGTTGGTTTGGGTACCCCATGGCCATTGTAATGGAAGAGCACGCGTTCACTCTACACAAGGTGGTACACATATCACACACATCACACAAACACCACCCACACACCTTAGCGTTCTTCCTGAGTGCCATGCACAGCTTCCTCACTTCCTCGGTGGTGGGGTCCAGGAGTTGCTTGCAACGAGCACGAGGTTGCCAACGCTCGTATTGTTTCTGCAAACTATTCCCAATTTCCTCCAGTGCTTTCTGAGAGCTGGTAGACAGTGAGTCTGTGTGTGTGTGTGGGCGTATGTGTGCGTGTGTGAGGTGTGTGCTTGTCCTACCTATCCAGCACTCCCTCCTAGCACAGGGGTTAGTCTTGACGACATCAGGAGGGTCTACTCCAATATTGAGACATAAGATCAGAGCTACACTCCAAGTCTTCATCTGTTGTATAAGAGAGAGATATGACCCCTAGCAATGCTTGTAGCCACTCACCCTGTCCTTCATGCGCCATGGTTGCTCTGCACTGCCCTCATCATCACTAGAGAATAAGGAGCTGTGCCGACTCTTCATGAAGCTCAATGGTAGTCTCCAGTCAGGTAGTTCAGAGGGGTCCTCCACAGCGAAGGGATCTACCACTCCCCCAAAGCTCGTCATGTTCTCTCGCAGCTCAACCAACTCTCTCTCTCTCTCTCTGTGTGTATGTTAGCAGCTTGATGGCATGCAGCGTGTGTATAAAGCTAGCTAGCTTTTAATAATCATTAATTTGCTATGATTAATTATTTTGCTGAGCTAAGATAGTAGGCGTGGCTGGACTGGCGACAGCATTGCTGTAGGTGCGCATTAACTGGAAGTTTGTTATGGTGCGCTATGAAATCCTATGGGTGTGCATTTACTAGAATATGTTGTCGTGAAATTTTAAGTAGAAAGAGGAGCTGAAATGGAGGACATGGACATGTTTTACGACAGTTCAGAGTACATAGAAACGGTGAGAATTGAGAAGTGTGTGTGTGTGTTTATTGGATTTCTGCAGGCTTCTGGTAATAAAGTGAGTCGCTCATGCGTGCTGTGTGGGAGCAAGAATATAGTCCTGAATGGCAAGGTAGGCTCTCTCTTGTTGTACCTGAGTCTATTCTGATGCTACACCTCTGTACAGACGATAGTTCAGACTGGTTGTATTATCCGTGGTGACCTGGCCAACATCAACATTGGCAGGCAGTGTATTATTGAAGCTGGATCTGTCATCACCCCACCATTCAGGAAACTATCTCATGGGTAGGAGAGTTGTGTTATTAGTACTGTCCGGTAACTGCCTTACTCTGCAGAGGTGCCTTCTATCCACTCCAAATAGGGGACAATGTCATCATAGGGGAAGGCTCTATCATCAACGCATCCTCTGTTGGGTCATTTGTTCAAATTGGCAAGAACTGTGTCATTGTGAGTCAGAGTGTGTGTAGTGTTCATGTGTTACTGTCATTGTAGTCTCGCTCGTGCATACTCAAGGATTGCTGTCGTATTGAGGACAACACCATACTTCCTCCAGAAACTGTAGTCCCACCATTCAGTGTGTTCAGTGGATCTCCAGGTAACCACCTTCCCCACACACACAGCTACCCCCCCATACACACAGCTACCCCCCACACATACTTGCACCCCCTACAGCTACCCCCCTCATACACACTTGGTTGTCTATACAGGTATGATGTCGAGGGATCTGCTAGAGAGCACTCAAGATATGATGGTGGAAGCAACAAGGAGTTACTATCAACATTTTAAACCACTTAAAAAGAGTTAGTAATACATCGTTGGTAATTATATCCACCTCAAGAATTTTTGCTATTTTCTTGTGCAATGCTTTCGTCAATTCTTCGTATAGTGTGTTTTGTTGTAGCCTGTAGAGAGACAATAATTGTCACTGTGTGTATCATTCATTCAATCCTACCAGTTGTTGCTTCATATTGAGTAGCTGGTGATTGACCCCTGACCTCCAGATCTCACAAGGTTCTCTTGTCTCCATGTTTGTTTCTTTAACTAGTGTCCATTGCTTGGAAGGTGGACATGTCCTCATTATCCTCACATACGAAGGAAGCAAACTAATAGAAGATTCAGTAGCACTCATCGTTGCTTAGTAACATGCGGTGCGCTTTATTTAGAAATTAACTACATTGTAATTATACACAAAAAGACTACTGTAATTTGATAAGCTAGGAAGTTAATAGTTTATTGTTGTTGAGGAGGAATGGTAGGAGGAGGCATCATGGCCATGGGAGGACCAGTCATCATGGGAGGAGGGGGAAGCATACCTACAGCACAATACTAACACACACCATCAGTTCACTCCTACTCACCTCCAGGCATTGGTGGGGCAAACATTCCAGGAGGAGGGATCATACCAGGATGAGGGAGCATACCACCAGGAGGGAAGCCAGGGCGCATCAATCCACCTGTATAGATACTGTCATCAGCATTAATCGCTAACACAGCTACTACCTGAGTCCATCATGTTTTGTGCCTCTTGTTCTAGCCAGTTCATATAGTAGAGCTTCACTGAGTCCTTGTGCTTACGCCCAGAGTTGTGTGTCTTGCGTACAGAAGGCTACAGAAGATATAATTACAATACACAAGAATGTTAAAACTTACCGAGTCATGAGTGAGATGAGTGTCACAGTAGTCGCAGAAATACCTGCAAGTGCAAGAATAATGTAAACACATTATACAGCATGGATCGAGTAACTCACTTAGGCATGATGTATAATTGTACTGTTTCCGACTCTAATTAATGCCCACAAGATGAGGCATGACCTTTGCCCTCTCGTCACGCCCATTTATTGCTCCACTAAAATTCATTATAAAGGCAAGCTAGCTAGCTAGCTAGCTAGATGCCGTTAAGTTAATCTACTGTATCCTCTGTAACTACACAGCTATGGCCCGCAAGACTGGACTGAGGGGACTGCAGGAGTGGGCCAAGCATGTCACGCAAGGCTATCGCGATGTGGAGGTGACTAACATGACTACAGCCTTCAAGAGTGGTCTAGCATTCTGTGCCATCATCCACCGCTATCATCCAGAGCTCATGTGAGGGATGCCTCCTAGCACATACACACACACTCACTTACTATGATCCACTACAGTCCCTATGACGAGCTGCGTAAGGAGAATGTACTGGACAACAATCAACTGGTAAAGACACTATAACACAGTAGCTAGCTGTGGATATGATACACACCTTGTTGCAGGCTTTCTCAGTGGCTGAGAGTGAGCTGGATATTCCTGCACTGTTGGATGCAGAGGACATGGTCTCCCTGGCTGTACCTGACAAACTCAGCATTGCAACCTACCTATCCTTGTACTACAACTACTTCAAGGACAAGACTCCAGCGAAGGCTGGCTCTCAAGGGGTTAAAACTGCCACAACTAACGAAACTGCTCCATCTCCAAAACGATCGAAAGTTGAACCAATTAAAAAAGCAATGTCCAGTCCATCCCTCAAAGACAAAGAAAACACACCATTCAAGACTCATCCTTCGAGCCAAATCAATCCACCCCCACTGGTAAAGACAAGTCCAACTAAACCAGTGGCGTCTACTGCTGTTCATAAGGGCCGCAAGTCCAAGTTCAACAAGGCGAATGAGAGTGAGGGAGGAACACTGAAGCGTGGGACGATGGGTAAAGAAGAGTGTGAAGTGTGTGGGGAGAGAGTGTTCTTGTTAGAGAGACTGGGAGTGGAGAACAGAGTGTTCCATAGATCATGCTTCAAGTGCAGCACATGTTTAGTAGCACTAAAACCAGGCAGTTATGAGCTTCATACCGAAACTAACAAATTCTACTGTCAGCAACATTATCGTGAAGCTAATCGTCAAGCTACTATTAAACGTACAATGGCAGAGCGAGGATTGTCCCCAAGCAATGACGCGCCCATCAAACCAAAAAGGTCCAAGAAATTCAAAACTAAACCTGAGGCATCGACTGAGATCCCACCAAAGCAGCCTGATGATAAGAGCATACCTAGTGAAGTGAGAGCTGGTCTACCATCGCTACTAAAGACACTGGCTACTAATAAACAACAGAGAGAAGCAACTACGGCCAGTGTGGTGCCCCCCAAAGAAGCTACGACCAGTGTGGTGCCCCCCAAACAAGCTACTGTCAGTGTGGTGCCCCCCAAACAAGCTACGGCCAGTGTGGTGCCCCCCAAACAAGCTACGGCCAGTGTGGTGCCCCCCAAACAAGCTACGGCCAGTGTGGTGCCCCCCAAACAAGCTACGGCCAGTGTGGTGCCCCCCAAACAAGCTACGGCCAGTGTGTTGCCCCCCAAACAAGCTACGGCCAGTGTGTTGCCCCCCAAACAAGCTACTGTCAGTGTAGTGCCCCCCAAACAAACGGTGGTGGCTAAGATACAAAGAAACACTATTCCAACGAAACCTCCTTCCCCCGTTACCAACGTTACCAACCTCCCAGCCAGACCTCAACCACCAGTTACCAGTACTAGCAAGACTGACTCTGAAGCTCTAACAAAACCAATCCAAACAATTGTAACTACAAGAAAGATTCATGAAGTTAAACCAACTGTCACAGCAGCTAGTATCCCAGAGGTTAGGCCAACTGCTAGCATCACTCCTACCAAAACTGTACCCAAAGTGATTGGTGCTAAAACACCACAAACAATTGATCCAGTGAAGAAGACAGCAGTTGATCCAGTGAAGAAAACAGCAGTTGATCCAGTGAAGAAAACAGCAGTTGATCCAGTGAAGAAGACAGCAGTTGATCCAGTGAAGAAGACAGCAGTTGATCCAGTGAAGAAGACAGCAGTTGATCCAGTGAAGAAAACAGCAGCAGTTGATCCAGTGAAGAAAACAGCAGTTGATCCAGTGAAGAAAACAGCAGTTGATCCAGTGAAGAAGACAGCACTTGTTGGGTCCGGAGAGTCTGTTGTTCCAGTGAAGCCGCCAAGGAAGAAGAAGGATGAAGATGTCCCTGTAAAACGAGGTTCTATCAAGCCCAAAAGACCAGCTCCCCCACGCCCAGTAAATCCCCCCCACAGAGGTCAGCCGGAGCAAGTCAGAGGTGAGTCAACACTGTGTGTGTGTGTGTGTGTGTGTGTGTGTGTGTGTGTGTGTGTGTGTGTGTGTGTGTGTGTGTGTGTGTGTGTGTGTGTGTACTGTTAACACCCTGTGTGTGTGTGTGTGTGTGTGTGTGTGTGTACTGTTAACACCCTGTGTGTGTGTGTGTGTGTGTGTGTGTGTGTGTGTGTGTAGGTGGGGAGCTGCTGGTTGAGAAGCGTAAACGACGGGTGGCCACACTCAAGAGAGAGTTGGATCATGTTGAGAGAGAGCAGGAAAGGCTAGAGGAAAGGGGTGTGGTACTAGAGCAGCAACTACGCCAGAAAGAGGTCAGAGTGCAATTATTATATGGTGGTGTGATTGTACTCTGACCCTTGTAGGAGGAGGCTGATGACACATTGATGGAGGAGTGGTTTGGATTGGTGAATGATAAGAGCATGCTAGTACGTACCGAGTCTGACTTGGTGTATGAGCTCAAGGACTTGGAGCTAGTGGAACAACACGAAGCTCTTGATATTGAGATAAGAACAAGACTAGCCAAACCTGGTGAGTGTTGATAGCCCCTAGAACAATGTGCTGCTATCTAAACAATAATGTGTACTATACCTGAGGGAGCTACCCAGGAAAGCATTTAGGGAATTCAATTATGGTCTTATTTGGCCAGCTTTTGACTGTGTGTGTGTGTTATGTGACCTGTGTGTGTGTGTGTGTGTGTGTGTGTGTGTGTGTGTACAGATTCCCTTAAGAGTGCGGTGGAGAGGTTGGAAGAGGAGGCAATGATTTCTGAGCTCGTGGAATTGGTAGAGAAAAGAGACAAACTTCTCTGGACACTACATTTTGAGAAGACACAGTGAGTGCATGATTGTGTGTGGGTAGTGTCATGTGATCACCAAACCACGCCCCTTACAGAGACGATGAGAGTGATAGGCAAGTGGAGCTAATGACCTCAACACAAGTCCCCAGCAAACTCAACAAATCCATGTCCTTTATGTGAACACGTTACTCTGTGTATTTAATTTCTAAGCTATTTAATTTTGTAATTTTTGTATACAACATATAATGTTTTTCACTACATACTAAATTGTTATTCTAATAATAAGAAGTGGCACAAATAAAAATGATTCTCTAGCTATTCTTGAGTTTGTACACTGTCACACAAATCTCTGTACCACTGTCCTATATCAAAGTCAATGTTCTCAGCTTTCAGAATGAGTGGGTGTTCCACTAATTTGGAGTACTTGGGACGATCGCTGACTTTCTTGCTTAAACTACATGAAGGAAATAAAGAGTGAGTAGATGATCAGAACCACACTCCCCTACCATTGTCGGACGAAATCCTTGAGCTCATCAGAGAAGGGGGCATCAGAGGGGACTTGAGGGGGATCACCATGTACCACACACTTGAGCTGATCAAATGGATTCTTCCAGATACTTTGTGGATAGGGGAACTTTCCCAGTGCTAGCTCATACTGGGATTCAAGAGGTCAAATAAAGGTCAACAGTACATTACCTCCTTACCATTGTGATGCCAAAGCTCCACACATCGGATCTTTCATCATATTTGGCAGGTGTGTCCTTGCTGTCTTGTGGTGGATTGATCCTCTCAGGCTGCATATAGGGGGCGTGACAATAGGGGGCGTGACAATAAGGGGAGGGGCATTTACTCACGGCTAGGTATGGTTTGCAGCCAATCTGAGTGACACAGAACGAGTTGACAAGATCACCAGCTATACCAAAATCACAGAGTTTGATTTCACCACCTCGGTTGATAAGAATGTTGGAGGGTTTCACATCTGGAGGGGTGTGTGTGTGTGTGTGTGTGGGGGGGGGCAGGTACATGCAGTGTGAGTGTGTGGGGGCGGGATATACCTCTGTGCATGACTTGGAGTTGGAACTTAAGGAAATGCAGCGCCTTCATGACCTGCATATAACCATAACAACATTAAGTCATGTGATGAGGTAGCGTGTGCACAACACTCACAGACAATGCTATAATCCCAATGACAGGCTCAGGTATGGAAGAGTGGAGTGTGCCATACACCAGATCATACAGCTGACGTAGAGACTTGTCCATGAGCTCCATACATATGAGCACATCTCCCTGTGTGTTGTGTGAGGTGTGAGAGTGTGTGTAGTGTGTGGGCGTACCTCTCTGAAGAGAGCTCCATAGAAGGTGACAGTGTAGGGACAACTCTTGGCCATCATGGACACATTGAGATCCATCAACAATCTCTTCCTCTCCTCAGTGTCCACTGTCGCGCGTATCCTCTGCACACAATCAGTACAGGCATGTGAATCTAAGCACACCATTAAAAATGTAACTCTGAAAGCTATTAAAATTGGACAATCTGAACACAAACTATGGGCCCTCAAAGATAGCTACCAAATGACTACTAGCACAGACAGAGGTAGTGCAGTGGTGTGGGTCACCTTGACTGCCATGATGGTGCCTGTGAGTCTGTGCTGTGTTTTATTGACCACTCCATAAGCACCACGTCCGAGTTCACAAAGGTCAACAAGGTCCTCAGCCGCACACTCAAATGTCTACAGTAGAGAGAAAGCTGAACACACACCACGTACCAGGATCTAACAGAGTACACACCTCTGATCCTATAGTCAGGATTGCCTTGTCCCCCACACCAGCAGGACTGTACAGGGAAGGGGGTGATGTAAGGGGGCACACATGGGGGGGTACACATAGGGGGGGGGGGGGGGGGGCACACTCACACTATGTCCACTTGTTGAGGCTGTGGTGTTGGCTCTATGTCTACTTTGAGACCTGCGCCTTTCAGAGCTAGCTTCCCTATAACAGAATAAGGCATACAGACACACACACAGACACAGTGACTGACTTACTGGTAGGCATGGTCGTAAAGCTAGCTTTGTGTTGATGTACGATTATTGATGACGTCAGACAGCGATAGCAAAGTGAAGGGGAATACCCTATCTCAGCTTGTGGCAAGGGGATTTCCCTTCATGTGTAAAATTGCTTGATCCCAGGCCGCACTGTCTCTAAAATAACGATGGTTGATAAAGACCATTGTAGTTGCTTTCAGTTGCAAGTGCACTGCAATCCATAAGTTCAAACAAATTACTATATAGATCTACATGTACGAATAAAAAATGTCATAAAAAATAAAAAATAAGTTACAGTCCAAATACTGGGTGGGGGTGGGGGGGTAAAGGGTCAAGTGGGGGGTCTTTAAATGAGTGGTTGGAATCCTGGTATCCCTGAGAAGGACTGCGAGGCTGTACAGAGGTCAGAGGTCAATAACACACCACACACACACACAGTACAGGCTTACTGAGTATATCCGGTGGGACAGAGAGCATTCCTGTAACATCAACAGTCTGACAGTCTTGCACCCAGTCAGGAGGAGACCACCTCTCCCACTATAATACAGAAGGGGGGTATCAGTGTAGGGGGTGGGGGGGGGGGGGGGCTAAAAGACTGACCACATGGTTGGGAGCTGGGGTAATGAGTAGGGGCTGCCTCACTTCAATATCTGGGGCCCAGGGTACATGGACATCCACATCAACCACATAGGTACACTGTGTGTGTGTGTGTGTGTGTGTGTGTGTGTGTGTGTGTGTGTGTGTGTGTGGGTGTGTGTGTGTGTGTGTGGGTTGTGGGTGTGTGATCACCTTGACTAGGGAACCTGATGTTGAAGGAGCTGTGATTGCACATCTCTCACTGTTCAGCTGGTCCAAGTGCAGCGTTACCTTACTGGTAGCACATGTAAGCACACACACACACACACAATGCTTACCATACTCTAGTATTGTTCTTAGAACAAGTCTCTGGACATGTTTCCACTATAGTGTCCAATACAGTGTGAGCATCCAACTCTTCCTCTCCTCTACTCTTGTCCACTCCAAGCAACTTAATCACTCGAATCAACTGCACACAATACATACAGCATAATTCTGTTGCATGGTGACACTAACCTTGACTGTAGCACCCAGTACATCTACTGCAGCTTGATTATTGATATTCACAGATATAGCTATTGACTGGTGTGGTTGATACACAGTTTTATCAATCCTACACACAAGTCAGTGAGTGTGTGGGGAGGGGGTGGTACACAGTGAGAGTGAGTGTGTGGGTGGTATACGAGTGAGTGTGTGGTACAGTGTGAGAGTGAGTGTGTGGGCGGTAGCTTACGTTGAGCTGAGGAGAATGTCCCCTCGATGAATACAGAAGAAGGTTCTAACTGAACCAGAGGCAGTTTGTGTGTCAGGTTGACTAGTAGTACTACTCTGACATTCTGGGCCCTCCAACACAACCAGCGGAGTCTCCCCCTGTGTGGGCGTGTGTGGGCATATGTGTGGTGTGGGAGTGGGACTTACTGCTAGTCGAGGCTCTAGAGGGAAGCCAGAGTTGTCAATGAAAGCTCCAATGGAATATTTGATGACAGCCTCCCACACACGCCCAGAGTCTTGGTCTTCATGACGGCAGTGGAACACACCTTCAGGGTGGCAGGTCAAAGGTCAACTATAGAGCACCCCCCCTAATGTGCCTACCTGGTAGGTTGTGAGGCAGTTGATACTGGAATGGATAAGCGTAACAGCCAGCAGACAGACCTCCTGTACATACACTGGTCATCACACACACCAGCACTGCTACAATAGGGTACCTTGATTCTCAGCTAACTTGACGTCTGCTCTCACTAGATCTTTCTTTGCCTTACGTTGTCCCACACGTGGTGTGAATGTGTCCTCTCCTGACACCTCAACATATTGGTAGTCATATTCACTGATTTCATATCCTCTTATCTGCAGCCTCAGACATCGACAAGGGGTAGGCTCAGGAAGACACACATACACTGATCTATAGGAGGGGAAGTATACTAATAAGCACTGCTCACTATAGAGCTTACCCGTAGATAGTGTCCCCTCCTATGTACGTCCCCTTGTCCGTGCGTATCGAGATCTCTCCAGCAGCCATTATTTTAATGATCAGCACACACACCCCCTAGCAGATAATCCGAGTTTAATCTAACTAACGGAACATTATAATGTGGCATCATGTACATGTCAAAAGCACAACAATTCAATAAAAGTGAAACTGAAATAGTATATAATATAATATATGTCATGTCATGATAGTTGGGGGGGTTTCATCAGATCAGACTTCACGATGTCAGTCTGCTTGAGGTAGTGGGTGAACCTGGGGGGCAGAGAAAACATTAACACCAATAATATTTATTATCTGAATCGCAATAATTTATTGTAGAACTATAGCTATCAATTAAAGAGTGCTTTGTTTTGAACATTCCTAACACAATTTGGCCACACCATATATGGAGTATCTACAGTCCATGATCCAAGGCCATGACAAAATTTGCACATCATTTGAAAAGTTTGACATTGAATCAACGTTACCGTATTCACCCGAATTACCGGGACACTCTATTCTAGGGACACTTCGGACTTACGTAATTTTTTTCACTCTATATTAAGGAACAACAGGAAATGTAAATATTTTTAGACGTCCCGATCTAATTAGAACGATAAAGAGCATGTTAGCTCGATAGAGACTCAAAACTCTTAGAACTCTCTGGATTCTACTCTCTGGCACCGTAATATGTCACTGCCGGTTGAAGACACCTTTGTAGACATGGAACCCGCGTACACAGCTTCTAAACTGCACGAAAGACATTTTAGCTGCAGAGCTAGCCTCGGCCTGGAATCGAGGCCGTGTACGTACCTTAAATGGGGAAATATTCGTTCTAATTACTATGGGACACCCTAACACAAGGGACACTTCGACTTTAACGTAATTTTTCTTGCTCTATTCCAAGGGACACTGCAAGCTGTAAGTATTTTTTTGTGTCCCGGTAATTCGGGTGAATACGGTACCTAAGGGCTCACAACTTTAGCTATCAAAACAATGCCTGCCACAGTGCCATTCACCTTCTTTTTGTATTTGTTGTCTTTCTTTGCAGCTCTGTATTGCATATGACTCTGATCAAGGGTAGAACATCAGTAACCATGGCAACTCGTGAGAGGACTCGGTGGTGTGGGAGGCATTGAGACACTCTCTCTGCCCACTCATTCCACACAACCCTGTCAGTGTGTCATCAGTGCAGGCACGCACACACACACACACACCTACACACTACACACATACCTTGAGTGTGAGGGATAGCTGGTTCGTGTTGTTAGATCCGCCCACACACTCTCCACACCCTCACAAGTTCGTGCCTCCCTAACGTCATCACACAGGGAATCCATAGGAGTGACACACCACCACCCACGCACACGAGCGTGAGGACTTAGTATATCCACATCACACGCGGTGTCATATTGAGGGGGCGGTATGAAACTGTTACTAGGCAACATCGGCAGGTTGCTAGGAGACCAACAAAGCCATAGTTGCAGATAATTGAATGCTCGTCGGATATCACAATTTAGAGATTCTGCAATCTGATTGGCTGCTTCTGACGAGAGGTTTACGTTGTGACAAAGAGCCAGCGCTTGCAAATGAACTGAGAGCTCCTCCTACACATGTGCGTGGGCGGATGTGTGTGGAGTGGATGGGTGTGGGAGCGCTTACCTTTGGTGGTCTTGTGAAGGTGATGCTAGTGTAAGGTGTGTCTAGTGGCAACCATTCGTCTGTAGGGAAGGTGTCACCATGCATCATGTACCGATGTACTACTCACCGTGAGCAGTCAGAATGAAGGGTCTTTTGGTTGTGTGCAATAGATCTTCAATAGTGGACCAGAATCCTCTGTCTGCAGGGAACACCACGTCAGCCTGGGAGTTCAAAGGTCAACACTACGCTATAAACTTTAGCCTTACTTCTTCTATCAGAATCACAGAAGATGTTGCTATGGAAATACCGACCACTTGATGAGATAGAGTTGCTTCTTTGAGAACAGATAAAAGATTTCCTTTGTCCCTCAGAGAAGAGCAATTGACCTCGTGAACCTGTGAGGGTGTGTGGGTGTTTGTGAAGGTGTGAGGGGCTTACTCTAATGCCCAGTTGTGATGCTACAGCATAGACTGCAGCAGTCTTGCCAGAACCAGGTGGTCCATATAATAGCAATGCATTGGTTGGATCTTCCTCATAGTCATCCCTACAGCACTGGACATGGTTAGTCAACCATTGGTAGAGGTAAGAGCAGCTCTCGGCATTACCACACACCTCATCACAGGTCAAAGGTCGATACGTATGTACCCATAGGTCAGAATGCAAGTTTGTGCTGTGTTGTGGATAAGCAGTCTTGTCTACAGCAATCTTCCTGCGTCTCTTAGTGACTCGTATGGAGAGAGTGAGGTCAGAGGTTAAAGGTGGTGTCCTCTCCTGATAGCGTGGGAGGAGACTGTTGGGGGTACAATGACCCTATACACAAAAAGGAGGTTAAAGGTCTGGCAATACCATGGATTTATATAATAGTTAGACACTGTTTAGGAAGTTTCTACATGATTTAGAAGCCCAAAGGGCTGGTTGTAGTATCCCGAACGCAGTGAGGGTTCTACTAGCCCTGAGGACTTCTAAATCATGTGGAAACTTCCTAAACAGTGTCTAAGCATTTTAGATCATAGCAACCATGAGTATTTAGCCAATCAGATTTGAATGTTCTTATCTAATCTTTGCTACATGATTTTCTATTGAAGTACACGATTTTCTAAATTGGATAGAACATTTCCTCTAACCAATCAGATTGCAGTATTTATGACAAACATGATCTAAAGCGAATTATTTACTGATTCAGTCCGTATCCTAGGTGATGTCCAGTAATTATATTATATAATTACTTCCCCCAGGCACTATTCTTATAATCTACTTCCTCAGCAGATTTGAATTGCATCTTGACAAAATTTGGTACATGCAAGCAATAAAATTCAAAAATGTTGTGTAAGCTTGACAGTATTGAACTGAGCTAGCTGAATCTTGTAGTTAAATTCTTGCTCTGTGCTTTCTTAGTAGTCAAGGCTGTGGCTCAGAAGTAGAGGATTACAAGCATACTGTGGTGTTGTTGACAATAACAGACTAGTTCAGAGCTACAGTATAGTACAGCTAGCTAGCTAGCTACGTACATGTACAAACCTCAGCAAAGTGCAGCTGCATTTAGTGGTGGGCGGGTCTGGTCAAAGTTTATGCATGGCTTCCAGCTAGCTGAACTTGACCTAGCTAGCTAGCTAGCTCATGTAGCTCCACAGTAGTACTGCTAGTTCTATGCCTGTAACTGTTCTAACTGCATAATTCTGAGGCTGTGAGAGCAAGTTTGACTGTCTCCACTGATGTTCAAATGACTGTTTTGCTGTTTTTGCAGTAAATAAATCAGTTGTTGACTGGTTGCCTAGTAATTATGGTTTATAACCAACCTCAGCCTGGGGCTACACCCTCGGCATTGGTTCTTTATAAGCCATAATTACTAGTCAACCAGTCAATAACTATAACTTAATCAATGGTTCAGAGACTCTTTCAGCTGCCATAACTTGAGTATCGTGGATCTAATTTCAACGATTTACGAATTTCGGAAAGCTTAGAAAAAAACTTTTCAAATGGTGTCATCAAAGTTTATATTTGAGAGATAAAAGTATTTGCCAATACCATGGATAATAAATAGAGCCCATGGTCCGAGGCCGAAAAATGACAAATTAGGGCCCGGACGAAATTTTGAATTGAAACACATCATTTGAAAGGTAATTTTCTAAGCTTTCATTAAAATGTTGACATCGGATCAACTGTACGGCTGTTGAAAGACACCCCCACCTCCGTTTAATTAATGATTTTGGGAATCTTTCAGCTGCCATAACTTGAATTCTGTGGATCGAAAATCAAAAATTTTAGGTTTTTTCTGAAAGAAATGATACCATCAAAGTCGATAGTTAAAAATATATGCCAATTTGGAATTTGAACCCACTCATCACTGGAACGCAAAACTATTGCTGGTGAATTGAACCCACTCACGGGAACGCAAACTATTTCTGAAGTTATGACTGTTGAAAGACACCCCCCCCCCCCCCCCTCCGTTTAATTAATGATTTTGGGAATCTTTCAGCTGCCATAACTTGAATTCTGTGAATTGAAAATCAAAAATTTAAGGTTTTTCTGAAAGCTTAGAAAGAGACCTTTCAAATGGTACCATCAAAGTTGATATTAGAGAGATAAAAGTATTTGCCAATTTAGCGATACCATGGTCCAAGGCCGAAAAATGACAAATTAGGGCCCGGATGAAATTTTTGATTGAAACACATCGTTTGAAAGGTAATTTTCAAAGCTTTCAGAAAACGATAAAATGTTTGACATTGGATCAACTGTACTCAAGTTATGGCTGTTGAAAGATGTTCAACTACACCCCCACCACCTCCGTTTAATCAATCTCTTTCAGCTGCCATAACTTAAATTCCGTGGATATAAAGGTAAACATTTTATGATTTTCTGAAAGCTTAGAAAAAGACCTTTCAAATGGTGTCATCAAAGTTCATATTCGAAAAATAAAAGTATTTGTCAATTTAGCCGTACCATGGATTATAGCCCATGGTCCGAGGCCGAAAAATGAGAAATTAGGGCCCGGATGAAATTTTGGATTGAAACACATCATTTGAAAGGTATTTTTCTTAGCTTTCAGAAAACGATAACATTTTTGACATTGGATCAACTGTACTCAAGTTATGGCTGTTGAAAGATGTTCAACTACACCGGCCCCCACTACCTCCGTTTAATCAATCTCTTTCAGCTGCCATAACTTAAATTCCGTGGATCTGAAGTCAAAAATTTTATGATTTTCTGAAAGCTTAGAAAAATACCTTTCAAAGTTCATATTGAGAGATAAAAGTATTTGCCGATTTGGCCGTACCATGGTCTTAGGCCGGCCGCTAGTTACAAGGAGAAGGTAATTTATTGTGAGTACACCCGTGTGACTTGCTTGTAATGGTTGAACAGTGGGTGGGACCTCCCTCCAGTCACACAAGTCTCCTACACCCCCAGTGGGTGTGGTTACAGGACGAGGGGGTGGGCTGTGTAGGTACCTTGAGGTAAATTTCTCTTCGATAGGTTCCCTCTGACACACATGCACCAAGGGGACACTCTCCACAGCATGAGGGGGGGCAGTACTAGGGCGAGAAGGCCGGGGGGAGGTGTCATGAACACTAGCACTGGTGCTGGCAATGATGCATGGTCCATCAACATCAATGATGGTGCGCTTTACTAGAGGCTTGAAGAAAGCTGTAATAAGGCCATCCTGCAGAGACTGTACTGATATAGGGTACATAAGCACACACACACACGCTACCATGACTCCAGGAGAGGTTAAAGAGATAGTCTTTCAAATGCTTTCAGTTGACAGCTATTAATATTAACGACCCGTATCAAACTAAAACACAATTGTATCCTCCATTAAACGCCGCACCAACTAATCCCAAAGGTTTTCCATAATTATTATTGCCAAACATTAATTTCGGTAATTTTTATTGATTTTAACAGGAATTGCCACACACATTAATAGCAAAGAAGGAGTTCATTTTTTCCCTGCTGCTGCAGCTTCTTCAGCTGCAATGGTGGTGGTAAGAGATGTCTATTAGAGTACACTGAGAGGTCACCTTTTCTGTCAGTTTCTCTGCGTTTGGCAGCGTCTTCTCTTTGCTGTCGAATAATAGCCAGTCTAGCAAGATCCCGTCGTGCCTCATCAGTCTTACCAGCCTCGTGCAGCTTACGATAAGATTCAGCTGCTCTTTGCTTCTCAATTTCCTCTCTATAAGTGACACAATCAACACACACATGTGGACACACACACACACACCCACACCCCCCCCCCACACACACACACACACACCCCCACACCCCCCCCACACACACACACACACACACACGTGGATACACGCACGGATACACGGACAGATGCAGGTACAAGGATTGCATACCTTTCTCGTCTTGACAGAGTCACTTGAGCGTTGACATCAACGTTCTTAGCTTTGATAGCCTTGGCAGCAACTCTGTTGGGGTTCTCAACTGGTATGAGTCCCTCTACACCCTTTGCCTTGACCTGTACCAGCACAGTTGACACTAACCACCAATATCAAGCCATTTTCATACCTCTCCATCATCTTCCTCAGAGGTAGCCTCTTCTTCACTAGAGGATGGGGGCATGTCTCCAGGGGCACCACGGGACACTGCTCCTACCACTGCCCCTTCTGTATCATCCCCACTCTCATCATCACTATCAGACACTTCTTCACCTCTCTTACGCTGTATAGATAACTAGCTGACGGTTATTATTACAGTCACTTCTCACTCTCCATTCCTTATCACGCTGTTTCTTTCCCTCAGCATCAGCTACCTCCTCCTGTGTGGTGTAGCGCTTCCCCCGTCCCTTGGGCTTAAATACTTTCCGACCTACAATACAGTACTTATAGAACAATGACTTATCAAAAATCTTCTTACCTCTTGGCATCCCCCTACTAATGATGTGTGTGTGTCCTTTTCAACACTATTAAAATAATAAGCACGAAACAGTTCTAAATAGAGCACACCAAATGAGTTGAACTTTGACCTCAATAAGATCCCAGCAAGCTAGCTGTAGCTTTTATACAATACAAAGATGCTTGCCGAAGTGATAGCGGGTGTGGATGGTTACAGCTTTGAAATAGAGGTGGCTCTGGACAAGCAGCTTGGTGCCAGACCATTGCCATTCGCTGGGATGGACAGTAAGTGTTGAGCTAGCTGCTGATATGATAGCACCATGCATGGATTGTGGTTATACAGAGAACAAGGCTCCACTGTGTGAGCTGCACTTAGTAGGAGGGTGTCTGCGTGGGCCACACTGTCCATACAGACACACGAGAGGAGGTCAGAGTACAGTCTGTAAACATTGGTTACGTCACTTGTGCAAAAAAGGAGATGACTGTGAATATCTTCATGAGTATGACATGTCAAAGATGCCTCCATGCTACTTCTTCCAGAAGTTTGGAGAGTGTAATAATCGCGACTGCCAGTACCTGCATGTTGATGCTGAGACACTCAAGGTCAAAGAGTGTGCATGGTACGATCGAGGTTTCTGCAAGCATGGTGAGGCAATCACCCCCTAGTGTGTGTACCTCTATACTGTAGGGTCCCTTAGTGTACTGTACCTCTATACTGTAGGGCCCCTTTGTCGCAATCGACACACTAGGAGAGTACTGTGTCAGAACTATCTGTGTGGGTGTTGCCCAGATGGTCTTAAATGCAAGTTCATACAGTGAGTGAGCTCTTGTTGATATTATTGTTTGATACTAGCCCATGCACAGTGCCAAGTTTGACCTCCCTCTAACTACACTCACTTCTTCAGCTACTCAACAGGTAAGGTTGTGTGCTTGTACACATGTGTGTACGCTGATTGTCCCTGCAGCTCTTTACTGGTGGTGGCTTCAACACTAAAGCAACAAGAAGACCTCTCGACCAAGTCACCTGTTTCAAGGTAATACCCTCTAACCAATACCAGCCTGTGCACTAATCTCCCTTTCCCCCTCATACAGTGTGGAGAGAAGGGACACTACGCCAACATGTGCCCTCAATCATTCAGAGCCATGCAGATGGGCCTCATAGGTAGTCAGGCTCAACATGCTGCCAATGTTGGTGTGAAATGATTATTATTATTATGACAAAAGTCCAATCATAGAACAGTGTCCACGGTCAAATGAACAACACCAGTGCAGTATACCTACGTACATAGCGCAACATTTTAATCATAGAGCATTTCGAAGGACTTCTACCCGAAGCCACGCCTACCCTAACTAAAGAACAATTTTTGTACACGTAAGCCACGAAAACATTGCGTTATAAATTACGGTAATTAATTTTAGTCAAGACATAATTTATATACTGATAACATTTCAAGCATCAAAAGACATATTAAATGTTATTAGATCAGTCTTCATCCTCCTCTTCTTCTTCGCCTCCTCCACTTTGACCCTTGCGATCATTCTTTCTCTTGACTCGTCCAGCACGTCCACCACCAAATGGTGAGGTGAGGGCAAAGTCTATGTGCTTCTGTGAATCCAGCCGCACCACAAACGAGGGAATATTGACAATTTGTTTCCTCACCCTGCAGCCAGTACACTACATGGCACACACACATACCAGACTGACTTACCTGATGTGCCTTTGCCTAATGAGCACGCGTGCATGATGGATGCTCTTGGCTAGCCCTAACTTAAACACTTGTGTCTGCAGACGTCGCTCTAGGAAATCTTCGGCTTTGAGACCTAACACATAATCCAGCTTCATCCGACTCTCATCCAACACACCAATGCGTACCAGACGACGTAGCAAAGCATTTCCCTCAAACAAACGCTTGGGACTCTTCTCATCTAAAGTGAGCAACTCACGAGCAGCTTTCCTGATCTTGGCTAGTGTGTACTTGACACGCCATACTTCACGCTTGTTCCTGAGTCCATATTGACCTACACCAAAGCACAAGTGTACACTAAGGTTACGCATGCATCTAGTGGACCGCACCTATAATCTTGAGCTCTTGATCAAGTCTCTCCTTCTCAAAAGGACGGCGTGGAGTGTGGTACGTCTTCGAGCAAACTTTCTGGGGCATCTTCAAGCTTTATCTTTTCGCCATGTGCTCTAAAAGAATGATCACGTGAGCATCAGAGTCTCTAGTTTGTGTTCCTGGCCCGTCTTTACTCTATTGTAACACTCCTAAGTTAGCAAGTACAGGTCAAAGGTCACAATAATACGATTACAAGATGCCTAAAGTCAGAAGAAGTCGCAAACGTCCTCCAGACGGTTGGGAGTTGATAGAGCCGACCCTAGATGAGCTGGACCAGAAGATGAGGGAAGGTGCGCCATTAGATAGCCTTTACCGTATCCCATGTTATGACCACACCCCCTTTACAGCTGAAGTGGAGAGTCATGAGGGCAAGAGAAAGGTGGAGGCGTTGTGGCCAATATTCAAGTGAGTGTGTCTATATATAACCTACCGTTGCCATGTCAACGCTTCAGGATCCACCACCAGAAGTCCCGTTATGTGTACGAGTTATATTACAAGAGGAAGGCCATCAGTAAAGGTTCGCTATAATCCTCTGTACATATGTAACTCTTATACACAGAGCTGTATGAGTTCTGTCTACGAGAGAGTTATGCTGATGCTAACTTGATAGCCAAGTGGAAGAAGGTTGGTTATGAGAATCTTTGCTGTCTTCGATGTATTCAACCAAGGGACACCAACTTTGGCACTAACTGCGTCTGTCGTGTGCCCAAGAGTAAACTGGAATCAGTAAGCCTCCCCCCCTAGCAACTAGATGTGTGTTCATTCTCTCTTGTGCCCCCTCCCCCCCCCCCCCCTGTGTGTACTGTGTGTTGACTCTCTCTTTCTTCTTGTGTGCAGGGCAAGATTGTAGAGTGTGTTCACTGTGGTTGCAGAGGGTGCTCTGGATAAGAACTCATTAGAACTTGTTATTTCATTTCTGCCCTTGTAACATTTCCTCTGTCAATATTATTGCACATAAAAGTGATTGGATGAGCACAACACAACACACACCCACACATATATCTTGGTTTTATGGTTCTATGAAGTCACACAATAATCGTGAAGTGGTGAGTGCCAGAAGGTGTCCATTATCAGTCCACTCACACACACAGCGCCCTGCAACAACTTTAATCAAACACCATCTCTTTGGTAGAGATTAACCATTACCTATATCTGGGACAGTGGCTCTGAATAGTTCTCTATCCAGTCTAAAGACGCTTACACTGCAGTCAGTTTGGGCAATCATTAGCTGGTGGCCTCTGACATGTATTGACCTAACCCTGCATAATACAATGGCCGGGGCTTTATTATAATATTAATATTGTGTGCTCACCCATCCATATGTTGAGTGAAGAGCTCTCTTAGTGCCTGGCCTAGCAGTACCACTGACCAGAGCCCCTCACCACACAAGACACACAACACTTGGCCCTAATATGCACATAATCAGTTAGTCTGACTGCTCAAGCAGCAATCACTTTACCTCCTCCATACAAGCCCACACAATCCTCACATCACTTGGAGACCCAACAGCTGAGCAAGTCAGTGAATGCTTCTCCTTAATATGCTCTCCTTGCCTGCAGTGTAGAGTTAGCGTTAGAGTTGGCATTAGGGTACATGTTAGAGTTGGCATTAGGTAGAGTTGCATTAGGGTACATGTGAGAGTTGGCATTAGGGTACATGTTAGAGTTGGCATTAGGGTACATGTGAGAGTTGGCATTAGGGTACATGTTAGAGTTGGCATTAGGGTACATGTGAGAGTTGGCATTAGGGTACATGTTAGAGTTGGCATTAGGGTACATGTTAGAGTTGGCATTAGGGTACATGTACATGTTAGAGGACTCACATTAGGTAGAGTGTAGTGTCAGTGAGAAGGGCTAGTAACTGGGAGCCCTGCACATGTACCAATGAGTGTGTAGTACCACCACTCAGCTCAGTCTGAGACAATAGCTCCATTGTCCATCTATAGAGAGATATTAGGAACAGGGTAAGAGGTATGAAGTGTACCTACTGCTTGTCTGATAACTGGAGAGTCCAGGTGAGCAGGTTAGAGGATTGTGTGAGGGCAGCCACTCTAAAGGTTGTAGAGACATACCAACAGCACACACAACTAAAAGAGTGTGCAGACAGGCTGTATCCACTAATAAGATTGTGGTCCAGAGTGTGGGTTACACTATCAGAGTAGAGGTATGCCCTGTGGTGGTGATGACACCCAGACAGTATGAAGCACTAGTGTCTCACCTCACTGACTCTGCTGCTAGTGTTAGTAGTGTCCACCCACCACCCACACTCAGTGCACCACACAACACACCATCCTAACAATGAAGATGATTTAACATCATCATTCTCACAGAACAACTTTATACCTGGTGACATTGTTGCTGCCATTCAATCTGGAGTCTGTCTGCCTGACTACACAGTATGAAAGAGGACCTGAGTACCACAGCCAACATGTCTCCACAATGCAGTAGAGCTACGAACTCTCCACCTCCTATCATCTGTAATCAACAAGAATTATAGTCGACTCACTATTGCTGAATAGATAACTCACCTTGACAGCACTGGCCAGTTTCAATGTAGTAGTTTTTCCCTCACATGTTTTGGTAGCTTTCAATGTTTCCACATTTCTTGTTAGCGGCTCTGGAAGGTCAAATTCGACAATTTCTTTGTGTGTTGTGTGTTGTGACATGCTTCTTGTGTGCCTAACCACATACTGAGCAGGGTAATGCAACCCCTTCACCCATATTGGCTCCTCAGAGCTCAGTGAGGAGCGGACTAGACTTCCTGCAGTTACCAGCGGGGAACGGGATTTAACGGCTTCTGCTTTGGCCAATTTTTCTGATAATGTTTGTAGCTCAGCTTTCTTTATATCCAGTGCCACCTGCAGTGGTTGCAATGCAACCTCTCATGTGTAATTGGAGCCACTAAGAGAGACACACCAATTACTAAGTGGGCAACCTGAGAAGTACCTAATTTGTACCTTTTATAATCATGCTACAATAACCAATACCTTGAGTCTCTCATGATCATGATCCATAACTAAAACTGACATGCAATTGTATCCGCCCCCACACATCTACCACATATGTATTAGCAAAACCACCAAATCAAGTCAACACAATAATAAGCTAGCTATACACATGCACTACATGCAAGAGTCAGTAGTGTCCCTCTTCTTTAAGGAATCAGAATGGCTGCACTGCACTCTCTTGCGATTGCTGGGTATGACCCACAATGGTTCACAGTTGCAGGAAGTAAAGCATAGAGCTTCAGGATACTCAGAACAACTCAGATCTTTGCACGGATCCTTTACACAAGCTCCCAAACAAATGTTCTCAGGAACACAATCCTTAATGATTAGACCGTTTTGATCGAGAAACAACTCTAAACTTTTGCCACAGTGTCTAACAATGACACAAGATGCATCCGGATGATCAGGACATGTCATGCCTCCACAAGACTGCTCCTTCGTAGAGACATGCTGTATCTCACAGTCATCACCAATGAAGCCTTCACAGCAGTTGGGGGTAACTTGAGTCACTTGTACAGTCACCACGTCAATCTGGCGTGTAATCTCATTCCATGTTCGTCTGTATAATAATAGGAACAGGTTAGTACTAGCACACAAGCTACAGCATTACAATACTTACTGTGTTGTGTTGATTGTGATGGTTTCATTGCACCATCTCCCTTCCTGTGGAGCTTGAGGATTGTACTTCTTAAAGACAGCACCTTCTTCATGACGTTTATTACGGAGTGTAGGGAGACCAAGCACTGCACACAAGAAACAGGCAAACAACAGTGATCTCATCATGACAGACATCTCTAGCTAGCTAGCTCTGGACAACTCACTGCACCCGATATTAAATATCGCATGCAGGATTGAGCCACTCCCCCCACATTTTTTTGTGGCCAGCTAACAATCATACTGCAACATTTATTTTATACTTAATCTTCAAGCAAACAATTTGTACACATATTTGACAAAAGGAATGATTAAACGAATAGTTATAGTTTGCCACAATGCGAGATAAAAGAGCAAGTCACAGATGAAGTGTGGGACAGCATGCCAGAGGAGAGAGTAGCTGCTGACGTACACAGTGAACCTCACAGCCTCCCACACAGCCTCAACACTGTGTAGTCTGGAGAGAGGGAGGGAATGACAGTAACAGCTCAGAGGGTACTCACTGTATGTAGTTGAGAGTAAGTACACGTCTCCACGGTGTTCTGAGCAGAGAGAGTGCTTGTATCATAGTGGCATGAGTACAATGAACCAGAGTTGGGGTCACAATCCATGGATGTTGGTAAAGCCAGTTAAAGGCCAATACACCAACTCCCAGATGAGGCAACAGCCACAACAACACAGTCAGTACAATATTCTGTAATCTGCTCAGTTCATCCTGTGAGGGAGAGAGTGTTATAATACAACAGGGGCAAGCAACTCACGGCTGATGAGAACTGTACTTGTCCCAGAGGAAGGTAGATATTGTAGTATTCAAACAGGTAGGAATAGATTAGAGTAAGCCTTGGGTAGCTTCCATAAAACAAAGCCACCAGGAGAGTTGTCTTTCTATGTGCAGCCTGCAACGCATGTGACGTGGTGAAACATGCACCATAAAAGAGCCTTACCTTGAATTGATAGAAGTCAAGTGGAGAGCTGAACTGCTGCGCTTGTAGAGACCTCACTGCCTGTAAGATTGTCTGGCGCCTGAAAGGCTGGTCTATACCAAAGCCCTCCAGTGCTTCATTATCCACTAGCAGCAACTGAGGTCCAGTCAGGGCCTGCAGTGGTGTGTGTGTGTGTGTGTGTGTGTGTGTGTGTGTGTGGGGGGGGGGGGGGTCACACCTGTACTTGGAAAAGTCCTGTGATGTTAGGTAGTGTCCATTCCCCTAAACCCTCCACCCAGGACAACACATCACGACTGGTCCAATGATTCACTGGCTTCCTCATAAACTCTCCAGTAGGTCCTGACATGACCCACACAAACACAGCACTCAATAACACCTGCAAACAACAATGAACATCAAGTTAAAGAATGGTAGGTCTCTCACCAGAACAATACAGAGAGCTCCTAATAATAGCAGTCCTCCTATCATGAAGTAGGGTCTGTTGTCTACTGGCCTACGCACAGCAGCTTTAGAGAAACTTCTAATAAGAGCAGCATCTTCACTACTGATGGCTTCCCTACGTTGGCTCAAGGTGTCTCCGTACACACCCTCCACAATGTTCCTGTGTGCAGCATACACGATGGTGCAAAGCTTGACTTTCAAATTTGAGAGAGAAAAGTATTTACAAATTTGACTATTGTATAGCCCATTGTCCATAGCCGACGGGCCCCAACAAAATTTTGGATTTAAACACATCATTTGACTAAAAATTGTTGGCATTGCATTAAGTTATGGGTGTAGTATCAATCCCCTTCTCCGTTTAATCAATGATTTGGGAACTCTTTTGGTAAATACGCAACTATCCACTGGTGGAATACCTACCTCAGCTGAATGTTGATAGCTGGCATCCCAGCCCAGGGCTGTCTGCAGGAAGGACAGAGGAGATTTGACACAGACACTCGTGATTTACTATGCCAGAGTCTAGCCAGACAGTGTCGACAGAAGCTATGCCCACAGCTTAAGGTCATTGGGTCCAGTAGGGTGAGGGAACACACGCAACACGCTACTTCACTCGCCATATCCAAGCCAGTCCCTTCCTCTGCCTCGCTAAGATCAAAACCTGTCCCTTTCTCTGCCTCGCTAAGATCCAAGCCAGTCCTTTCCTCTGCCTCGCTAAGATCCAAACCAGTCCCTTCCTCTGCCTCGCTAGGATAACTAGACTCATTATAATACGTTTCCGACATCTCCTCACATAAATTTTATTGGGTGTAGCTGTATTGTTTCTAAATAGAGCGCATTCTAAATAAGGCCAGTTGTGGCCACGCCCATTTCCATATAGGAGAGAAAAAATATTGAAATCACTTTAGGCGTCTAATTAAAGGAAACTAGGCAAGAAGAAGATGAGTTCGAGTACAAGTACACACACAGGAGAGGGCGAGCCATCTTTTGGTGAGGTACAAGATGAGTTGGACTATTGGAAGAGAAGAGCCCTCGAGTATAAGGCCAGGTGATGACCTACCCCTTGGCTTAGGCGGCTAGGCTGTGTTGACTTGAGTATTAACTGTTCTTTTGTGTAATAGTTTGGAGGAGGTGAGGGGTGAATTCGATGACTACCAAGAGAGCAGTCGAGAGCTGGAGGCAGAGCTGGAGGCCCAGTTAGAGCAGGCAGAGGGCAACAACAAAGACCTCCTCTCTCGTGTGGCCAGACTAGAGGAGGAGAATGACTCACTCAAGGTGTGTGTGTGTGGGCATGTGTGTGTGTGTGTGGGTGTATTGTATAGCCAGCCATTCATTAACTGATTTGTTATGTTCAGAGCAAACTAGATGTGAACCAAAGTGAGACTTATGTGTCTCTGTCCACACTACAAGAGGAGCGCTCTGAACTGACTGCCCTCAAGGAGACACTACAGACTTATGTGAGACAGTTAGAGCAGGCCAACGATGACTTGGAGAGAGGAAAGAGGTACAGACTACCATACACAAACCCTTACCCTGCTGTTGACTAAACTCACTGCTCTAGGTCAACAATGTCATCTCTGGAAGACTTTGAGAAGAAACTGAATCAGGTAAGCACATAGTATGTTGGCGTGTGTTGTGGTACGTGATTGCTTGTACAGGCTTTTGAGAGAAATGCCATCCTAGAGAACGAGTTGGATGAAAAGGCGCGACTTGGAGAGATGTGTCAGAGGCTCAAGGATGAGGTCAGAGGTGAGTTAGTACACACGCTATTGATTGTGTGTTGAGTGTATGTGCACAGACCTTCATGCTGAGATGAGCAGAGAGAACAAGAAGCGTACACCAACGTCTGGCTCTACTCCCCTCCCCTCTGTAACTGCCACACACACTGTCCCCACAACAATCAGAGAGTCTCCTCTTATCAAGGCCAATCCATCACCAGAAGGCACTCCACTTCACACCACCTTTGTGGGATCACAAAACTTCACTCCATCCACAAGAATATCAGCTCTGAACATGGTTGGAGATCTACTGCGGAAGGTTGGGGTGAGTGGTGTGTGTGTATACACGTGCACAGCTATGCCAATGTGTGTGTGTAGGCATTGGAGTCGAGGCTTGCCCTGTGTAGGACCCACATATCCCCCAAGGAGCGCAGAGTCGGCAGTCCAGTAGAAGGGTCAAAGTTAGTGTACATATCTTATGATTGTGTGTGTGTCATACATTCCTCTGTAGGGCCAAGCGTATGCACTTGGTGAAAGAGCCTCCTAATCTGACCAAAATAACTGTGTAGTCTAGGAGGGCACTCATCAGCTCTCTGTCTGTGCCTGCTAGCCTTTATTATCATTGCCTGCTTGTAACCTATGTACCATTTTAACAAAGACATGTCAATATACCGGTATTGATTATCAAACCCCTCGATATAATTAAAGCTGCATAATTATAAATGGTACTAATTTTAGCGAATTTGTATAATTATAATTAAGTCCACGCTCCAGAGGTTTTCTCAGTGTAAAGTTACTCACAGCACAGTACAGCAGTAATTGAATTATCCGCATGAGTAACTTTACTCTCTGAAGCATTCCCTCAAAACCTATGTAATAAATAATAATAAAAATTTAACGTACATAAACCTATTGATTAATGAGTAGCCTGTACTACCATTAGTTACATATCTTCTTATTAAACGATTTACACACAATATGCATTGAGTGAAAAATTATAATGTAATAAGGTTTTTTAACACAATAGAATGATATTAGCGTCCATAAGGATGATAGCCTCTTGGTCCTCCTCCCCCTCCTCCAGGTCCATAGCTTCCTTTCATTGGACCATAACGTGAGGCTCCTCCATATCCTGCACACGCACACAGTCACAGTCACACACACACATTCACACACACACATACAAGAGTACTTACCTCCTCTTCCTCCACCATAGCTTCCTCCACCATAGCCATAACCTCTACCACTGTAGTCACCATGATAATAGTCTACAGAGAAGAGGGAATGAGAGGACTGGCAAGGGTGTGTGTGTTCTTACCTCCTCCTCCTCCTCCTCCATAATACTCTTCACTGTATCCTCCATAAGCTCCACCGTATGGCTGCCACCCACCTCTACCACGTGGTGTCCCTCTCATCCCACGACCACCTCCTCTGAAGGGACCACTATCCTCTCGTGGTGTCGCTCTCTTGACCTCAACCTACACACACAATAAACACTAGCACCTCACTATAAAGTTAAACTTGCCTGGCTGTTATCAATGCTGTGAAAAGACTTTTTAGTGCACTGATCTACACTCTCAAATTCTTTGAAGGTTACAAACACAAAACCTCGTCTTTTTTGCGGATTGTCTTTGTCAGTAACTACAGCGACCTCTTCAATCTGTGTAGAGGAACGTCGAGTGAGTGTAGTGACCGATGAATGGTACCCACCTCTCCAAACTGTGCAAAGTACTCATCAATGGTGTTCTTTTCCATGTCAGTTGGCACTCCTCCTACAAACACTTTTTTAGTTCTGTTTTTCTTTGCCTGCATTGAATCACAGTGAGCACAGTTAGAGACTTCGTGTGAGTTAAG
Organism: Halichondria panicea; assembly: GCF_963675165.1. Taxonomy (NCBI): domain Eukaryota; kingdom Metazoa; phylum Porifera; class Demospongiae; order Suberitida; family Halichondriidae; genus Halichondria; species Halichondria panicea. Next base: position 21,821 of record NC_087393.1, on the reverse strand, counting down.
ATGTGGGTACCTGATAATCTTCGTGTGGTAGAGCCTGCTTACACTCCACTGTCTTATCATCAATAAAGTGATCTGACTTGTCCAGAATCTTTAACGCAGACTCTCTTGTCTTCATAATGACAAAACAGAACCCTCTAGTTTCTGAGCATGAGAGAGAGAGATTACACACCCACACAACTACTTACCTGTGCATGGTGGGATCATAAGCATCCTTTTTGAGGTCAACATCTTCCACCTCTCCAAACTGGCTGAAGTAGGTAGTCAGAGATTCTGCAGAGGGAAAATGTATACACTCAATGCTGGCCACATGTACACAAGCGGTGGGTGGCACTGTACACGTGTTCCTACCCTAGGCCTACTAACCGGACGAAGACTTGCGACTGAGGCCTCCAACAAACAGCTTTCTATTGCAGAGCAAAAATTGAAGGGAGAGAACAGATGATGAGATATTTAGAGGCCTACACACAACACCTTGGCTTAACCTACGAACTTGATTCAGTGCTGAGACAATATCCCATACTACACACATGTAGTACTAGCTAGCTATGCTGCTCACCTGCTGTCTGTCCCCTCTATACTCTGCTCTTGGACAGAAGCTTCGTCGCTGGCAACTTCCTGCAACATGTGTAGATATAAATGGAAGGTGGTGTATATTATATTAAAGCTTACAGGGTGTGTGTCTTCTACTAGCGGAGGCTGTTGCTGGTCCATCAACTCTTGTGTGTCTTCAGGTCCCCCATTCTCTGTTTGAATGACTGTCACTGCAGTCTCTTCAGACATACTGACTTGTAGCAGGAGCTAGCTAGCTGGAGATGTGATCACTCTAATTATTATTAAATGCAGCATGCAGATGGTGGGTGGGATCACGTGATCTTCAGCTACTTGTCAAAACTGGAGGCAAGAAAGACAAAGAAGAAGATCTTTGCAACTACAGTAATTAGTCTCTATAATTAGCCGCACAATAGATGTTAACAATGTCTCGATCTAACCCCGCAATAAAAAAACAGCACTCAAGATCAACAAACCACAAATCAATAAATAATCTAATGCAACACATTGACAGATTGCTGTGTGTGTAGAGTCATGAGAGCTTGGAGTTGTCCCCACAATAGAGTCCATTGGTCCTCTAGTGAGCTCAACACGGCACTAGCCTCAGTGTACAGATACTATATATAGGGAGGAGAAACAACACATGATAATCTTGCCATCCTCATTTCACGATTACCTCTTGTTCTGTCAGAGTCTGAGCAAGGGAAGCATTACATTGTAAGAGTGAAGTGTAGCCTCTCATGGCTTCCTTAGTCTGTGTAGACACGGCTGCATGTATGGGGGCTAATCAACACCCACACACACAGAGCACACACACACACGAGCTCACCACTGCATTTATGGGGGCTAATCTACACCCACACACAGAGCACACACACACGGCTGCATGTATGGGAGCTAATCAACACCCACACACACAGAGCACACACACACACACGGCTGCATGTATGGGGGCTAATCAACACCCACACACACAGAGCACACACACACGAGCTCACCACTGCACTTGACAGCCTCTGAAGACACTCTGGAAACCATTGTCTCATTTCTTCCACTAGAGGGTTGTGGTTGCAAGGTCTCAACAAGTGCTGCCGTGTGAAGGCGGCCGGAGTAATGGCATCGCTTATTATGTAGAGAGGTAAAAGTCAGTTTGCAGAGATCACATAACAACAGAGAGTCATTGTTCTCAATAGCAAGTGTTTGAGACAAGATTCTGTCCACATCTTCCACAGTTACTCCACTGGTAGTTAGGAGGTATCTTCTTAACTCTGACAAGTAGCGAGTTCTCTCAGTAGACGATCTGTCATTGTACACTTCCTTGTCTTGTTGACTTAAGGCTGACCAAAGGCGACCTAACTGTTTAGACACTTGCGACATTGATCCCGAACTCTTTATCTTTTGTCCAGCCATGTGCTCTGACAAGAACAGTCCGTAGCCAGAAGAGGGTGGTTTAGGGGGAGGGGCTACTCCACTCTTGCGACTCTTTCCCTTTGGCCACCCTCCACCATGACGTTTCTTCCTGTTAGGAGGAGAACTGGGAATGACTTGAATGGGAGTCACGTTGAGGCCCAAGCTAGTCCACGGGAAGACAAGGGAGACGGTGGGTTGAGGTCTACTTGGAGAGGGGAGTGCGGGAGGGTCCAATAATCGTATAATCTCCTCATCATTTCCTTCATCATCTTCAAGCAAGTACATTGGCATCTCCTCTGGAACACTGTCCAGCTCTGCACCTATACAGGGGGAAGGGGGTCTACACACACACACACACACACACAGGAGGGGGGTCTACACCCACACACACACACACACACACACACACACACAGGAGGGGGGGTCTACACACACACACACACACACACACACACACACACACACACACACACACACACACACACACACACACACACACACACACACACACACACACACACACACACACACACACACACACACACACACACACACACACACACACACACACACACACACACACACACACACACACACACACACACACACACACACACACACACACACACACACACACACACACACACACACACACACACACACACACACACACACACACACACACACACACACACACACACACACACACACACACACACACACACACACACACACCACCAGGGCTCGAAATAACAGTCTGACACCTGACAAAATCCGGTCATTATATGCACGTGACAGATCATTCCACGTGTTAGTCAGACATTTTGTCGGAGCATACATGTAGAGCTAGCCAGAGTAGGTTAGCTATTTTAGCACGTCCTTGTCGGAGCTCTAGTAGCTCAGAACAAGAAGTGTGGATAAATGGATCAGTGAAAATTACCAAGAATTACAAATTGCCTCATGGCTGTACATTGAATGTAGTTATAGCTAGCTGAGAGTAAGCGAACTATCTGAAGTTAATTCTTAGTTTGTTCTCTCACTTTGGCTGGTGGATCTCTCTCTACAAAGTTTCATGATAAGCTACGTATCAGGCCTAAGAAACTTGAACGAGTTTATTGATGGCTCATGGAATACTCGAGTGTCCAACTTAATTTCTTATTTTCGGGAAAGGACCATGGACCTGGGCTATAGCCCAAGATATTTGTCAAAAGCAGGCCCAAAATAGACTTCGAAGATCATACTGCCAGCCTCATGCACAAGATCAAGAACTAATTAACGACCGTGTGCCTAATTTTTAATAGAAATTATAAATAGTATGGCCAACTTTATATATAATATGTTGATTACATGTGTTGATTACATGTCAGAGCAAAATTACATTTTGTCGGATCAAAACATTAATTGGACTGACATTTCGCCGGTCATGCTAATATTTTTAGCGCGAGCCCTGACACACACACACACACACACACACACACACACACACACACACACACACACACACACACACACACACACACACACAGGAGGGGGGGTCTACACACACACACACACAAGAGGGGGGGTGTTACTGTACACACACACACACACACGCTCACCAGAATGGGACGACAGTGACAGACCAGGTAGAGACCTCAGTAGCTCAGGCCTGCAGAGAATGAAACTGCCTCAGTCAACATAACCTTTTTAAGTCAATCTGAACCTTTCATGATCAGCTGTCTGTGAGGTCCCCCCTATAAATACAAATTAATGATTATAAACACATTTGTACATTATTATTCCTGTCACCTATATTGTCTTGAGCATGCAAGCTCTTGTCGTCAGTGCGAGTATGGATCATGGTGTCTATTGTACTAGTACTCTCTGATTCTCCACTAAACACTTCCTTGAGCACATCCATATCCATGCTTGATCATTATGCAGCGCAGCTCAATCAGAGGTTCAAGGTTGTTGTAAACAAGTAGTCTAGCCACGCCCTCCCCAAGCAGTTGTACAACCCGAATTAAAACCCTAAGCTAGCTAGCTAGCTATGTCTCTGATGAGTGGACTCTGGAGACTGCCAAGACATGGTATGAATAGCTAGCTATAATTATGTTCCTTGTACCTGACCTACACATACAAGTACAGGTGTCGTGTATCAGCCTACCTCCTACCGTACATATGTACATAGGTGTCAATGTGTGGTGTACATACAGGTGTCCATGTGTGGACTCGTGGGATGTTTGTGCAAGTGCAGTCGACTCCAAACCCTAACAGTATGAAGTTTGTTCCTGGTGTGTCTGTGTTAGGTGGTGGTAATACTAGGGACTTCCCCACACCAGCCACTGCTAACAGCTCTCCGCTTGCCCGACAATTATTCAGGATCCATGGGGTTAAAGCTATCTTCCTGGGCAGTGACTTTGTCACTATCACCAAGGTATGTGTCTAGATCTACATGTTAACATAGCCGTGTGTGTCTACATACCTCACAACCATTCAGGTTGATGATGGAGTTGAGTGGCAAGTCCTTAAGCCTGAAGTGTTTGCTACCATTATGGACTTCTTTGCATCTGGTGTGCCCGTTGTGAGTGAAGAAGATGAGAACCAACTTGAACAACTAGGTACACACAACACGACCCCCCCCCCCCTGTGTGTGTGTGCATAATGACCCCCCTGTGTGTGTGTCATGACCCCCTGTATCTACTAGACGGAGAGGAGGACAATGAGACGGTGGCCATGATCAAAGAGTTGCTCAACACCAGGATTAGACCCACAGTACAGATGGGGGAGATATTGTATACAAGGGATTCCAAGATGGTGTTGTCAAACTTAAATTACAGGTGATTTTGTGTCTACCAGTTGCTACGGTGTTATGTGTGTGTGTGTGTATGCAGGGTGCGTGTACCAGCTGTCCTAGCTCTGTAGTTACACTCAAGATGGGTGTACAGAACATGCTTCAGTTCTACGTACCAGAAGTGAGGGAAGTGGAACAGGTAATCATAACACACTCTGTGGTGTGGCTGACCATCACTATGCTTGCAGGTATTGGATGAAGAAGATAATCTAAGTGAAGCAGTCTTTGAACAAATGGAACACAAATTGGACACCACTAAATAGCTCGATCATATAATGTACTTGCTGTTATTTTTATGCACATGACTGTGTGCGTGCATGTGTACTGTGCAGGCCTCCCAGATTGCCCACCTTATTCGTGACTACAAAAAGCAGAGAAAAATTGAACCTGTTGACATTATAATTATGATGGCAGTAGCTGCACAGAGCTGAATGCCTTAATAGTATTTGTGTCATCATGCATGCTCTATTATCTATGATGTCACTTGGTTAAACAATTCTAAGGTAATAGGGAACTGCTATGGCTGCCTACATGTACTTCATGCAAAATATAGTTGTCGCGCATGTCATGATAGCTAGAGCACATGTCATTTGCAGCCACGAGACAAAGAGAGAGCAAGACGAGGTGTACCTGCACATGTGTACCTGTGGCAGTGCCGGCTGTCTCCTTGTACGTCGGTCATCTTTTGGTGAGTGCTATACTGTACCCTATAGCTAGCAAGGTGATATTAATAGTGACAGCCAAAGTAGCTCTGTCCTTATATTGTTCTCTCATGTCTTACTCACAGATAACTACTCAACGCTGCACAGCACAGGATTCAGCATTCAATCACTCTCATAATTTTATTGTCATTTCATCTTTTATGGGGGACGCCCCACTCTTAATTTTTATCACTGAATGGCTGCTGACGTACGTATATATAAGAGCACTACAAGATACGACAGGAAAGGGTCAGTATAATAATTATGTATTGTCCCATGCATAGTGATGTAGTGTACTATCTGTTACTTCCTCTGGTATTCAGCCCCTTTAATGAGCACAGGATTATATAATACATCACTATACAATTATCTGCTGTATTCCATATTTTAATAGGGTACTGAATTTATATGGGTGTATGGTTGGTGCAACATAGAATCTGAGTAGGCGGGGGATGGAGTGGAGTGGACCCACCTCTGAGAGACAAAGGGCCAGTTACTGTATCATGTATGAATATTCTGTTGCTTGTACATTTCGTAGCATTATCAGTAATTGACTGTAGAGTAACATCTTGAGCTCCCCTTCATCACTCAATCTGCAGGCAGTGTATGTAATTTTCTGACAGGAAAGGCTACTCTAAACAGAGGGAGTCGGCCACAAAAGGTATAGTCTAATAATTATTGTACGGTACTTAGATGATCTTCTCTGTTTTGGGTCAGATGCAATTGCCTTGAATCACTAGCCAGTTAAAACATTTCTTCTACTCTGGGCTTAAGAATTGTATGTACCAGCATTGACCTCTACTACTGTGTAGCGGGAAAGTTTGTTATTTGAGCCCCCGAGAAATGTTGTATAGTTGTTCACATTTCAATGCCAGGAAACCATAGCTTTGCATGGTGCGTGGGAGTGTCTTCCATTTATATTACATGAAGTGTGAAGTGTGTTGTAAGTTTGTACAGAGAGGACTCCCATGGTGGCAATGATCTGATGATGGCTCCACTGCTCTGATGGACCAATGCAGGAGAAGTTATTCTGTATAATTATTACACTAAATTAATGTATGCCACTGTTTGGATCGGTTTCTGTTCTGCTCAGCTTCTTCCTCCAACTTGCTTACGCAGGCTAAGCTTATTCTTAGTTCATTCTTAGTTCATTCTATAGTCTAGTATATTGTCGGTTTGGTTGTTTTATGTTTTTCACCTGGTCATACGGAATCACTTCATTAATTTTTATACAGTGCAGACCACACCTCTATCCACACATTGTACCTGCACATCCTGTATATATGGGGCCACACCCCCACTCACTGTACTGATATGTGGTCACACCCCTATACATGGTAACCCTCTTGACCACACCTCCACCCATGCATTGTGTCGTACATGCTGTGTTTTTGTGTACAGTACACACATCATCCGTGTCTTTATCCCCACACCTAGTCGGAGGGAGCAGCAAGTTCTACTAAGAGCCAGCATCACCCACTAGCCAACACACTACAAGACTTACCTACTACCAGCTAGGACAGCACACCACCTGGGACAGACTCTACTATACCATGTGATACAATTTACTGCCCTCCCTTGCCCATGGATTGAATAATTATGGACACTCGCAGGACAACTAAGAGACTGACACACAATAATAGACACCAAAGGGCCAGTTACTGTATCATGTACGAATATTCTGTTGCTTGTACATTTCGTAGCATTATCAGTAATTGACTCTAGAGTAGCATCTTGAGCTCCCCTTTCTTCATCACTCAATCTGCAGGCAGTGTATGTGATTTTCTGACAGGAAAGGCTACTCTAAACAGAGGGAGTCGGCCACACAAGGTATAGTCTAATAATTATTGTACGGTACCTTCTCTGTTTTGGGTCAGATGCAATTGCCTTGAATCACTAGCCAGTTTAAAACATTTCTTCTACTCTTGGCTTAAGAAATTGTATTTTATTATTGTACCAGCATTAGGTAGTTAACTCCACTTATGCATTGACCTCTACTACTGTGTAGCGGGAAAGTTTATTATTTGAGCCCTCGAGAAATGTTGTATAGTTGTTCACATTTCAATGCCAGGAAACCATAGCTTTGCATGGTGCGTGGGAGTGTCTTCCATTTTTATTACATGAAGTGTGAAGTGTGTTGTAAGTTGTACAGAGAGGACTCATTGTACAGAGAGGACTCCCATGGTGGCAATGATCTGATGATGGCTCCACTGCTCTGATGGACCAATGCAGGAGAAGTTATTCTGTATAATTATTACACTAAATTAATGTATGCCACTGTTTGGATCGGTTTCTGTTCTGCTCAGCTTCTTCCTCCAACTTGCTTACGCAGGCTAAGCTTATTCTTAGTTCATTCTTAGTTCATTCTATAGTCTAGTATATTGTCGGTTTGGTTGTTTTATGTTTTTCACCTGGTCATACGGAATCACTTCATTAATTTTTATACAGTGCAGACCACACCTCTATCCACACATTGTACCTGCACATCCTGTATGGGGCCACACCCCCACTCACTGTACTGATATGTGGTCACACCCCCATACATGGTAACCCTCTTGACCACACCCCAACCCATGCATTGTGTCGTACATGCTGTGTTTTTGTGTACAGTACACACATCATCCGTGTCTTTGTCCCCACACCTAGTCGGAGGGACAGCAAGTTCTACTAAGAGCCAGCATCACCAACTAACCAACACACTACAAGACCTACCTACTACCAGCTAGGACAGCACACCACCCGGGACAGACTCTACTATACCATGTAATACGCCTTTGTATTACGATCATGATACAATTTGCTGCCCTCCCTCGCCCATGGATTGAATAATTATGGACGAGACTGACACACAATAATAGACACCAAAGGGCCAGTTACTGTATCATGTACGAATATTCTGTTGCTTGTACATTTCGTAACATTATCAGTAATTGACTGTAGAGTAGCTCCCCTTTCTTCATCACTCAATGCAGGCAGTGTATGTGATTTTCTGACAGGAAAGGCTACTCTAAACAGAGGGAGTCGGCCACACAAGGTATAGTCTAATAATTATTGTACGGTACTTAGGGTCAGATGCAATTGCCTTCAATCACTAGCCAGTTTAAAACATTTCTTCTACTCTTGGCTTAAGAAATTGTATTTTATTATTGTACCAGCATTAGGTAGTTAACTCCACTTATGCATTGACCTCTACTACTGTGTAGCGGGAAAGTTCATTATTTGAGCCCTCGAGAAATGCTGTATAGTTGTTCTCATTTCAATGCCAGGAAACCATAGCTTTGCATGGTGCGTGGGAGTGTCTTCTATTTTTATTACATGAAGTGTGAAGTGTGTTGTAAGTTTGTACAGACCCATGGTCTGATGATGGCTCCACTGCTCTGATGGACCAATGCAGGAGAAGTTATTCTGTATGATTATTACACTAAATTAATGTATGCCACTGTTTGGATCGGTTTCTGTTCTGCTCAGCTTCTTCCTCCAACTTGCTTATGCAGGCTAAGCTTATTCTTAGTTCATTCTTAGTTCATTCTATAGTCTAGTATATTGTCGGTTTGGTTGTTTTATGTTTTTCACCTGGTCATACGGAATCACTTCATTAATTTTTATACAGTGCAGACCACACCTCTATCCACACATTGTACCTGCACATCCTGTATATATGGGGCCACACCCCCACTCACTGTACTGATTTGTGGTCACACCCCCATACATGGTAACCCTCTTGACCACACCCCAACCCATGCATTGTGTCGTACATGCTGTGTTTTTATGTACAGTACACACATCATCCGTGTCTTTATCCCCACACCTAGTCGGAGGGAGCAGCAAGTTCTACTAAGAGCCAGCATCACCAACTAACCAACACACTACAAGACCTACCTACTACCAGCTAGGACAGCACACCACCCGGGACTTAATACGCCTTTGTATTACGATCATGATACAATTTGCTGCCCTCCCTCACCCATGGATTGAATGATTATGGACACTCGCAGGACAACTAAGAGACTGACACACAATAATAGACACCAAAGGTCCAGTTACTGTATCATGTACGAATATTCTTTTGCTTGTACATTTCGCAACATTATCAGTAATTGACTGTAGAGTAGCATCTTGAGCTCCCCTTTCTTCATCACTCAATCTGCAGGCAGTGTATGTTATTTTCTGACAGGAAAGGCTACTCTAAACAGAGGGAGTCGGCCACACAAGGTATAGTCTAATAATTATTGTACGGTACTCTCTGTTTTGGGTCAGATGCAATTGACTAGCCAGTTTAAAACATTTCTTCTACTCTTGGCTTAAGAAGTTGTATTTTATTATTGTACCAGCATTAGGTAGTTAACTCCACTTATGCATTGACCTCTACTACTGTGTAGCGTAAAAGTTCGTTATTTGAGCCCTCGAGAAATGTTGTATAGTTGTTCATATTTCAATGCCAGTAAACCATAGCTTTGCATGGTGCGTGGGAGTTTCTTCCATTTATATTACATGAAGTGTGTTGTAAGTTTGTATAGAGAGGACTCCCATGGTGGCAATGATCTGATGATGGCTCCACTGCTCTGATGGACCAATGCAGGAGAAGTTATTCTGTATAATTATTACACTAAATTAATGTATGCCACTGTTTGGATCGGTTTCTGTTCTGCTCAGCTTCTTCCTTCAACTTGCTTACGCAGGCTAAGCTTATTCTTAATTAGTTCATTCTATAGTCTAGTATTATTGTCGGTTTGGTTGTTTTATGTTTTTCACCTGGTCATATGGAATCACTTCATTATTATCAGTGCAGACCACACCTCTATCCACACATTGTACCTGCACATCCTGTATATATGGGGCCACACCCCCACTCACTGTACTGATATGTGGTCACACCCCCATACATGGTAACCCTCTTGACCACACCTCCACCCATGCATTGTGTCGTACATGCTGTGTTTTTGTGTACAGTACACACATCATCCGTGTCTTTATCCCCACACCTAGTCGGAGGGAGCAGCAAGTTCTACTAAGAGCCAGCATCACCAACTAACCAACACTACAAGACCTACCTACTACCAGCTAGGACAGCACACCACCCGGGACAGACTCTACTATACCATGTAATACGCCTTTTTATTACGATCATGATACAATTTGCTGCCCTCCCTTGCCCATGGATTGAATAATTATGGACACTCGCAGGACAACTAAGAGACTGACACACAATAATAGACACCTAACTGCATTTTTGCCATTAATATAATAAAAATAATTTTGCCATTAATTAATCATTAATTATAGTGGAATCATGCATGCCTGCATGATAGTAGTCTCATGAATGAGTCGTCCTTTGTCCCACATGCATGCCTGCATATGATATAGTAGTCTCATGAATGAGTCGCCCTTTGTCCCAAAGAATAGCCCCGCCCACTTACTATGAGTGCTGCGCTTTAAATATGCTTGTAGCTGTGTACGTGTATGGCAGCATGATGGCTACTCTATCCCTCTCTCTGCAACGGAGGGAGTACCACCATACAATGGACCAACCAACCACTCCATCATCCTGCCACTTGAACAGGAGGAGAGAGTGCTACCTATTCCAGTGGGTAAGTTACTGTGTGTTAATATTATTATTAAATAGCTTTGAGCTTGTGTGCATGGATTATCTTTGTATCTAGGTTAGTACTGATTAGAGCGTTGTACAGTTGGGATCATGCCTCAGGGTGATGTAGAGCCTGTGCTAGGCCCTGCCTTAGGGACTAGCTGTGACTCTGTTGACCTGTTGTATGATCAGCAAGTCGAGCGTCTTGAGCGATCCTTACCTTTGGGAAAACTTGACAGTATAGCATCTGTTCGATTTCTAGATTCCTTGTTTTTGGGATTCTGCCATCGCGTTGCGGTATCGGTAGCCCTGAAGGCATGGGATTTAGAAATCGGAACAGAGCAATACTGCCCAGTGGGGGCGCAATGATACTTAATGGTGATTGGACAGGAATGAGGCAGAATAGCTACGTTGTCATGACCCGATCGTACCGAGCATGCCACATGTCCTGGCACAGGTTCTATGTTGTTCTGAGACATGATACCTAACTGTTTACTGTTTACCTTGTTCTGTACTCTCTAGGGGTGTACAGTAATTAGGGTGGTACAACCACCAAGGCGAGTGTATGCTGTGTGGTGTATGGGTGACTATTCTATCCCTCTCTCTCTCTTCATGTGCAACGGAGGGAGTACCACCATAGAATGGACCAACCAACCACTCCATCATCCTGCCACTTGAACAGGAGGAGACCTCCTACCTATTCCAGTGGGTAAGTTACTGTGTGTTAATTATAAAATAACTTTGAGCTTGTGTGCATGGCAGGTGGCCCATTATCTTTGTATCTAGGTTAGTACTGATTAGAGCTTTGTACAGTTGGGATCATGCCTCAGAGTGATGTAGAGCCTGTGCTAGGCCCTGCCTTAGGGACTAGCTGTGACCCTGTTGACCTGTTGTATGATCAGCAAGTCGAGCGTCTTGAGCGATCCTTACTTTTGGGAAAACTTGACAGTATAGCCTCTGTTCGATTTCTAGATTCCTTGCTTTTGGGATCCTGCCATCGCGTTGCGGTATCGGTAGCCCTGAAGGCATGGGATTTAGAAATCGGAACAGAGCAATACTGCCCAGTGGGAGCGCAATGACACTTACTGGTGATTGGACAGGAATGATGCAGAATAGCTACGTTGTCATGACCCGATCGTACCGAGCATGCCACATGTCCTGGCACAGATTCTATGTTGTTCTGAGACATGATACCTAACTGTTCACTGTTTACCTTGTTCTGTACTCTCTAGGGGTGTACAGTAATTAGGGTGTATGCTGTGCTTATGCTTGTAGCTGTGTGGTGTATGGGTGACTATTCTATCCCTCTCTCTCTCTCTCTTCATGTGCAACGGAGGGAGTACCACCATAGAATGGACCAACCAACCACTCCTGCCACTTGAACAGGAGGAGACCTCCATTGAGTGCTACCTATTCCAGTGGGTAAGTTACTGTGTGTTAATTATAAAATAACTTTGAGCTTGTGTGCATGGCAGGTGGCTTTGTATCTAGGTTAGTACTGATTAGAGCTTGCCTCAGGGTGATGTAGAGCCTGTGCTAGGCCCTGCCTTAGGGACTAGCTGTGATCCTGTTGACCTGTTGTATGATCAGCAAGTCGAGCGTCTTGAGCGATCCTTACCTTTGGGAAAACTTGACAGTATAGCCTCTGTTCGATTTCTAGATTCCTTGCTTTTGGGATCCTGCCATCGCGTTGCAGTATCGGTAGCCCTGAAGGCATGGGATTTAGAAATCGGAACAGAGCAATACTGCCCAGTGGGGGTGCAATGACACTTACTGGTGATTGGACAGGAATGATACAGGATAGCTACGTTGTCATGACCCGATCGTACCGAGCATGCCACATGTCCTGGCACAGGTTCTATGTTGTTCTGAGACATGATACCTAACTGTTCACTGTTTACCTTGTTCTGTACTCTCTAGGGGTGTACAGTGATTAGGGTGGTACGAGTGCTTATGCTTGTAGCTGTGTGGTGTATGGGTGACTATTCTATCCCTCTCTCTCTCTTCATGTGCAACGGAGGTAGTACCACCATAGAATGGACCAACCAACCACTCCATCATCCTGCCACTTGAACAGGAGGAGACCTCCTACCTATTCCAGTGGGTAAGTTACTGTGTGTTAATTATAAAATAATGGCAGGTGGCCCATTATCTTTGTATCTATGTTAGTACTGATTAGAGCTTTGTACAGTTGGGATCATGCCTCAGGGTGATGTAGAGCCTGTGCTAGGCCCTGCCTTAGGGACTAGCTGTGACCCTGTTGACCTGTTGTATGATCAGCAAGTCGAGCGTCTTGAGCGATCCTTACCTTTGGGAAAACTTGACAGTATAGCCTCTGTTCGATTTCTAGATTCCTTGCTTTTGGGATCCTGCCATCGCGTTGCGGTATCGGTAGCCCTGAAGGCAGGGGATTTAGAAATCGGAACAGAGCAATACTGCCCAGTGGGGGCGCAATGACACTTACTGGTGATTGGACAGGAATGAAGCAGATTAGCTACGTTGTCATGACCCGATCGTACCGAGCATGCCACATGTCCTGGCACAGGTTTTATATTGTTCTGAGACATGATACCTAACTGTTTACTGTTTACCTTGTTCTGTACTCTCTAGGGGTGTACAGTAATTAGGGTGGTACGAGTGTATGCTGTGCTTATGCTTGTAGCTGTGTGGTGTATGGGTGACTATTCTATCCCTCTCTCTCTCTCTTCATGTGCAACGGAGGGAGTACCACCATAGAATGGACCAACCAACCACTCCATCATCCTGCCACTTGAACAGGAGGAGACCTCCATTGAGTGCTACCTATTCCAGTGGGTAAGGTTAATTATAAAATAACTTTGAGCTTGTGTGCATGGCAGGTTGCCCATTATCTTTGTATCTAGGTTAGTACTGATTAGAGCTTTGTACAGTTGGGATCATGCCTCAGGGTGATGTAGAGCCTGTGCTAGGCCCTGCCTTAGGGACTAGCTGTGACCCTGTTGACCTGTTGTATGATCAGCAAGTCGAGCGTCTTGAGCGATCCTTACCTTTGGGAAAACTTGACAGTATAGCCTCTGTTTGATTTCTAGATTCCTTGCTTTTGGGATCCTGCCATCGCGTTGCGGTATCGGTAGCCCTGAAGGCAGGGGATTTAGAAATCGGAACAGAGCAATACTGCCCAGTGGGGGCGCAATGACACTTACTGGTAATTGGACAGGAATGAAACAGAATAGCTACGTTGTCATGACCCGATCGTACCGAGCATGCCACATGTCCTGGCACAGGTTCTATATTGTTCTGAGACATGATACCTAACTGTTTACTGTTTACCTTGTTCTGTACTCTCTAGGGGTGTACAGTAATTAGGGTGGTACAACCAAGGCGAGTGTATGCTGTGCTTATGCTTGTAGCTGTGTGGTGTATGGGTGACTATTCTATCCCTCTCTCTCTCTTCATGTGCAACGGAGGGAGTACCACCATACAATGGATCAACCAACCACTCCATCATCTGAACAGGAGGAAACCTCCATTGAGTGCTACCTATTCCAGTGGGTAAGTTACTGTGTGTTAATTATAAAATAGCTTTGAGCTTGTGTGCATGGCAGGTGGCCCATTATCTTTGTATCTAGGTTAGTACTGATTAGAGCTTTGTACAGTTGGGATCATGCCTCAGGGTGATGTAGAGCCTGTGCTAGGCCCTGCCTTAGGGACTAGCTGTGACCCTGGGATTTATAAACCGGAACAGAGGGCGCAATGACACTTACTGGTGATTGGACAGCAGAATAGCTACATGATCGTACCGAGCATGCCACATGTCCTTCTATGTTGTTCTGAGACATGATACCTTACTGTTCACTGTTTACCTTGTTCTGTACTCTCTAGGGGTGTACAGTAATTAGGGTGGAACAACCAAAGCGAGTGTATGCTAATTCATTATGAACTTGTGCCGCAATTTCAATGATTTATACAGCAATTTAGTACATTAATCTTTATTAGTCATCTGAATGTGTTGACAGTTATGAACCTTTAAACTCTTGTAATATGGAATGTAATGTACTACCATGTAAGGTAATGCTGGAGAAACCTTGCCAAGACTCTGTAATATGGAATGTGATGTACTACCATGTAAGGTAATGCTGGAGAAACCTTAGTGAGAACGATTTTAGTTTAACTAGCAACCCAGCAGTCTAGCTCATTATTCAGCCTCTTCTACCTCTGCTCTACCTCAAGTTCTCTTCTACCTTCTCTATACTCTACTGAGGAACCCAGCAGCCTCTATGTCCATCAGATCTCCTCTACCTAACCCAGTACTGCTCCAAGCTATAAGGTTTGTAGAGCTTTGTGTTAGCTAGCACTGGCTTTGTGTTAGCTTAATTGCCTGATCGAAGTAGCTTGTGTCAGGTCAGTGTCTAAGTGTTGGTATAGCTGCCTACCAGCTTCAATCCTACCAATGTCAGCTTCCCAATGTCAGCTTCAAGCCTCCTACAGCTGAGCGCTGGCTTTAGCTTGTAGCTTGTGTGTATGTAAGCCGCCTGCTATGGCAGCTTTTTATTTTTTGTCGCGGCCTGAAATCGAGACTGGTAGTAATTAGCCTCGATTCTTCTCCTGGCGCGTGTATTAAGTTCAAAAACAGCTCAACACTTTTTTTTAGGTAAATAAAATTCTTAAGTTAAATCAGTATTTTTTTTCTTACAGACAAGAGCATCAGAATATTAAGAGACATCAAAGACGCCAAGTATCAAGAAACACCAAGTATCAAGAGGAGACTCCAGGCCAAACGTTAGTCGTAAATAGTGTGATTATGTTTTTGCTCATTCGAGACAATTAAAAAAGAAGGAGGTAAAACATATCATGCTGTACATACAATTAAGATGACTAGCATCATTATAGTGTGCAATAATTTATTTGCTGGTTTTGCCTGCTATCTAAAAAAATTAGGCAAGCCCGTGTTTAAATAGTGTGCAATATTTCATTTGCTGGTTTAGCCAGCTTCTGACGGGGAGCCTTGCACGCCCTAATCTAAAAAAAATTAGGCAAAAAGGGAGTCATTTGCTGGTTTAGCCAGCTTCTGACGGGGAGCCTTGCACGCCCTAATCTAAAAAAAATTAGGCAAAAAGGGAGAGCAAATAGTGTGCAATATTTCATTTGCTGGTTTAGCCAGCTTCTGACGGGGAGCCTTGCACGCCCTAATCTAAAAAAATTAGGCAAAAAGGGAGAGCCCGTATTTAAATAGTGTGCAATATTTCATTTGCTGGTTTAGCCAGCTTCTGACGGGGAGCCTTGCACGCCCTAATCTAAAAAAATTAGGCAAAAAGGGAGAGCCCGTATTTAAATAGTGTGCAATATTTCATTTGCTGGTTTAGCCAGCTTCTGACGGGGAGCCTTGCACGCCCTAATCTAAAAAAATTAGGCAAAAAGGGAGAGCCCGTATTTAAATAGTGTGCAATATTTCATTTGCTGGTTTAGCCAGCTTCTGACGGGGAGCCTTGCACGCCCTAATCTAAAAAAATTAGGCAAAAAGGGAGAGCCCGTATTTAAATAGTGTGCAATATTTCATTTGCTGGTTTAGCCAGCTTCTGACGGGGAGCCTTGCACGCCCTAATCTAAAAAAATTAGGCAAAAAGGGAGAGCCCGTATTTAAATAGTGTGCAATATTTCATTTGCTGGTTTAGCCAGCTTCTGACGGGGAGCCTTGCACGCCCTAATCTAAAAAAATTAGGCAAAAAGGGAGAGCCCGTATTTAAATAGTGTGCAATATTTCATTTGCTGGTTTAGCCAGCTTCTGACGGGGAGCCTTGCACGCCCTAATCTAAAAAACATTAGGCAAAAAGGGAGAGCAAATAGTGTGCAATATTTCATTTGCTGGTTTAGCCAGCTTCTGACGGGGAGCCTTGCACGCCCTAATCTAAAAAACATTAGGCAAAAAGGGAGAGCAAATAGTGTGCAATATTTCATTTGCTGGTTTAGCCAGCTTCTGACGGGGAGCCTTGCACGCCCTAATCTAAAAAACATTAGGCAAAAAGGGAGAGCAAATAGTGTGCAATATTTCATTTGCTGGTTTAGCCAGCTTCTGACAGGGAGCCTTACAATAAATTAGTGGTTTTGCTTAGTGCATTGTTTGTTTTAGTGAAGAAAAAAGTGCAGTAAAACATGAAAAGAAAAGAAAAAAGTGGTTTTGCTTATAAGCTTAAGTAGTGCTTGATGATGAAAAGACAAAAGTAGGTTAGCTTTATTAGTGCATTGTTTGTTTTAGTGAAGAAAAAAGTGCAGTAAAACATGAAAAGAAAAGAAAAAAGTGGTTTTGCTTATAAGCTTAAGTAGTGCTTGATGATGAAAAGACAAAAGTAGGTTAGCTTTATTAGTGCATTGTTTGTTTTAGTGAAGAAAAAAGTGCAGTAAAACATGAAAAGAAAAGAAAAAAGTGGTTTTGCTTATAAGCTTAAGTAGTGCTTGATGATGAAAAGACAAAAGTAGGTTAGCTTTATTAGTGCATTGTTTGTTTTAGTGAAGAAAAAAGTGCAGTAAAACATGAAAAGAAAAGAAAAAAGTGGTTTTGCTTATAAGCTTAAGTAGTGCTTGATGATGAAAAGACAAAAGTAGGTTAGCTTTATTAGTGCAGTATTTGCTGGTTTAAGTGAAAAAAAAGTTGTTTTGTTAATAGTGGTTTGCTGAAAAAAAAAGTGAAGTCAGTCAAAGTTGTTTTGCAATTAATGAAAACAAGTGCAGAAGGTAGTAGCTTATTAAAAGTTTGTATTTTAAGTAAAGTAAAAGTAGTACCTCAGTGCAGTAGAGGAAGCCAAAGGAAGCCAAAGTAGATATGCTATGGAATTTAGAAACCATAAGTACTGAAATATTGCCATCATCTGCTATAAAAGAGAGTGAGCAAAAAGGGAGGAGGGTGGGCGTGGCTGAGGGTGGGAAAGTTGGCTAGAGTGTGCGGTAAAGTACTTGAGCTAGAGTTGTGGTTAAGTACTCTAACAACAGCTAGAGTTGTGGTTAAGTACTCTAACAACAGCTAGAGTTGTGGTTAAGTACTCTAACAACAGCTAGAGTTGTGGTTAAGTACTCTAACAACAGCTAGAGTTGTGGTTAAGTACTCTAACAACAGCTAGAGTTGTGGTTAAGTACTCTAACAACAGCTAGAGTTGTGGTTAAGTACTCTAACAACAGCTAGAGTTGTGGTTAAGTACTCTAACAACAGCTAGAGTTGTGGTTAAGTACTCTAACAACAGCTAGAGTTGTGGTTAAGTACTCTAACAACAGCTAGAGTTGTGGTTAAGTACTCTAACAACAGCTAGAGTTGTGGTTAAGTACTCTAACAACAGCTAGAGTTGTGGTTAAGTACTCTAACAACAGCTAGAGTTGTGGTTAAGTACTCTAACAACAGCTAGAGTTGTGGTTAAGTACTCTAACAACAGCTAGAGTTGTGGTTAAGTACTCTAACAACAGCTAGAGTTGTGGTTAAGTACTCTAACAACAGCTAGAGTTGTGGTTAAGTACTCTAACAACAGCTAGAGTTGTGGTTAAGTACTCTAACAACAGCTAGAGTTGTGGTTAAGTACTCTAACAACAGCTAGAGTTGTGGTTAAGTACTCTAACAACAGCTAGAGTTGTGGTTAAGTACTCTAACAACAGCTAGAGTTGTGGTTAAGTACTCTAACAACAGCTAGAGTTGTGGTTAAGTACTCTAACAACAGCTAGAGTTGTGGTTAAGTACTCTAACAACAGCTAGAGTTGTGGTTAAGTACTCTAACAACAGCTAGAGTTGTGGTTAAGTACTCTAACAACAGCTAGAGTTGTGGTTAAGTACTCTAACAACAGCTAGAGTTGTGGTTAAGTACTCTAACAACAGCTAGAGTTGTGGTTAAGTACTCTAACAACAGCTAGAGTTGTGGTTAAGTACTCTAACAACAGCTAGAGTTGTGGTTAAGTACTCTAACAACAGCTAGAGTTGTGGTTAAGTACTCTAACAACAGCTAGAGTTGTGGTTAAGTACTCTAACAACAGCTAGAGTTGTGGTTAAGTACTCTAACAACAGCTAGAGTTGTGGTTAAGTACTCTAACAACAGCTAGAGTTGTGGTTAAGTACTCTAACAACAGCTAGAGTTGTGGTTAAGTACTCTAACAACAGCTAGAGTTGTGGTTAAGTACTCTAACAACAGCTAGAGTTGTGGTTAAGTACTCTAACAACAGCTAGAGTTGTGGTTAAGTACTCTAACAACAGCTAGAGTTGTGGTTAAGTACTCTAACAACAGCTAGAGTTGTGGTTAAGTACTCTAACAACAGCTAGAGTTGTGGTTAAGTACTCTAACAACAGCTAGAGTTGTGGTTAAGTACTCTAACAACAGCTAGAGTTGTGGTTAAGTACTCTAACAACAGCTAGAGTTGTGGTTAAGTACTCTAACAACAGCTAGAGTTGTGGTTAAGTACTCTAACAACAGCTAGAGTTGTGGTTAAGTACTCTAACAACAGCTAGAGTTGTGGTTAAGTACTCTAACAACAGCTAGAGTTGTGGTTAAGTACTCTAACAACAGCTAGAGTTGTGGTTAAGTACTCTAACAACAGCTAGAGTTGTGGTTAAGTACTCTAACAACAGCTAGAGTTGTGGTTAAGTACTCTAACAACAGCTAGAGTTGTGGTTAAGTACTCTAACAACAGCTAGAGTTGTGGTTAAGTACTCTAACAACAGCTAGAGTTGTGGTTAAGTACTCTAACAACAGCTAGAGTTGTGGTTAAGTACTCTAACAACAGCTAGAGTTGTGGTTAAGTACTCTAACAACAGCTAGAGTTGTGGTTAAGTACTCTAACAACAGCTAGAGTTGTGGTTAAGTACTCTAACAACAGCTAGAGTTGTGGTTAAGTACTCTAACAACAGCTAGAGTTGTGGTTAAGTACTCTAACAACAGCTAGAGTTGTGGTTAAGTACTCTAACAACAGCTAGAGTTGTGGTTAAGTACTCTAACAACAGCTAGAGTTGTGGTTAAGTACTCTAACAACAGCTAGAGTTGTGGTTAAGTACTCTAACAACAGCTAGAGTTGTGGTTAAGTACTCTAACAACAGCTAGAGTTGTGGTTAAGTACTCTAACAACAGCTAGAGTTGTGGTTAAGTACTCTAACAACAGCTAGAGTTGTGGTTAAGTACTCTAACAACAGCTAGAGTTGTGGTTAAGTACTCTAACAACAGCTAGAGTTGTGGTTAAGTACTCTAACAACAGCTAGAGTTGTGGTTAAGTACTCTAACAACAGCTAGAGTTGTGGTTAAGTACTCTAACAACAGCTAGAGTTGTGGTTAAGTACTCTAACAACAGCTAGAGTTGTGGTTAAGTACTCTAACAACAGCTAGAGTTGTGGTTAAGTACTCTAACAACAGCTAGAGTTGTGGTTAAGTACTCTAACAACAGCTAGAGTTGTGGTTAAGTACTCTAACAACAGCTAGAGTTGTGGTTAAGTACTCTAACAACAGCTAGAGTTGTGGTTAAGTACTCTAACAACAGCTAGAGTTGTGGTTAAGTACTCTAACAACAGCTAGAGTTGTGGTTAAGTACTCTAACAACAGCTAGAGTTGTGGTTAAGTACTCTAACAACAGCTAGAGTTGTGGTTAAGTACTCTAACAACAGCTAGAGTTGTGGTTAAGTACTCTAACAACAGCTAGAGTTGTGGTTAAGTACTCTAACAACAGCTAGAGTTGTGGTTAAGTACTCTAACAACAGCTAGAGTTGTGGTTAAGTACTCTAACAACAGCTAGAGTTGTGGTTAAGTACTCTAACAACAGCTAGAGTTGTGGTTAAGTACTCTAACAACAGCTAGAGTTGTGGTTAAGTACTCTAACAACAGCTAGAGTTGTGGTTAAGTACTCTAACAACAGCTAGAGTTGTGGTTAAGTACTCTAACAACAGCTAGGGTTAGGGTTAGGGTTAGGGTTAGGGTTAGGTTAGGGTTAGGGTTAGGGTTAGGGTTAGGGTTAGGGTTAGGGTTAGGGTTAGGGTTAGGGTTAGGGTTAGGGTTAGGGTTAGGGTTAGGGTTAGGGTTAGGGTTAGGGTTAGGGTTAGGGTTAGGGTTAGGGTTAGGGTTAGGGTTAGGGTTAGGGTTAGGGTTAGGGTTAGGGTTAGGGTTAGGGTTAGGGTTAGGGTTAGGGTTAGGGTTAGGGTTAGGGTTAGGGTTAGGGTTAGGGTTAGGGTTAGGGTTAGGGTTAGGGTTAGGGTTAGGGTTAGGGTTAGGGTTAGGGTTAGGGTTAGGGTTAGGGTTAGGGTTAGGGTTAGGGTTAGGGTTAGGGTTAGGGTTAGGGTTAGGGTTAGGGTTAGGGTTAGGGTTAGGGTTAGGGTTAGGGTTAGGGTTAGGGTTAGGGTTAGGGTTAGGGTTAGGGTTAGGGTTAGGGTTAGGGTTAGGGTTAGGGTTAGGGTTAGGGTTAGGGTTAGGGTTAGGGTTAGGGTTAGGGTTAGGGTTAGGGTTAGGGTTAGGGTTAGGGTTAGGGTTAGGGTTAGGGTTAGGGTTAGGGTTAGGGTTAGGGTTAGGGTTAGGGTTAGGGTTAGGGTTAGGGTTAGGGTTAGGGTTAGGGTTAGGGTTAGGGTTAGGGTTAGGGTTAGGGTTAGGGTTAGGGTTAGGGTTAGGGTTAGGGTTAGGGTTAGGGTTAGGGTTAGGGTTAGGGTTAGGGTTAGGGTTAGGGTTAGGGTTAGGGTTAGGGTTAGGGTTAGGGTTAGGGTTAGGGTTAGGGTTAGGGTTAGGGTTAGGGTTAGGGTTAGGGTTAGGGTTAGGGTTAGGGTTAG